>NW_024349519.1:1793926-1964829 GCF_902729225.1 Pteropus medius | reverse complement strand
TATATATATATATATATATATATATTAAATTCTCTGTGGTTAGAAACACATTTAAACTAACTAGCCACAGACCACACTAGACTTGCATTCATCCAATGCTGGAATTTTATGCTAAAGACTGAGGTCCTTCTTCTTCTTGGTCAGAAGTAGGCGGTAATAAAAGTGGTGCCTTGTTGCTCCACTAAACCGCTCCCTGGGTGGGTCTTCCCCATATCATGTGTTGTGAGCACATGCAAACCCCTGCTTTTAAGAAAAGGACTGCCTGGGACTTTGGGGTCTACCCAGGACTCATGTGTTGTGCCTCAGGATGGAAAGAAGCTACAGATGATAAAACAGCCTTGTACAGAAGCAGAAGAATTTCACAAAGGTGCATATAAATAGGAAAAGTCCCAGAGGGACTTATGTATGTGCCCCAAAGTCCAGTTTACAGTCACTTTCCTGACGACACATCTTAAAAATCATGTGTGTATGTATGTGTGCGTGTATATGCTGGTGGTTTTTATCCCTACCTTTTTCACCCATGCCCTTTCCTACACCTCTTAATAAGGCCTAACAACAAGAGTTTATATGAAACCAAGAGTCTTTCCAAGCTTCTCTCAGTCCCCTAATTAGGGACTGAGGGAGGCTGGAGCCCTTTAAAAACAAGATGGCAGAACTGAAGAAGTGAAAAGCAGTCTCTCTCTTCAGCTTAGGGATGTCCCTCACCCCTTTCACAGCACCAAAGTTTCTTTGCAAAAATAGTATCTGAGATACAAAAGGAAAGGCAGATGTGCTTGTGAATGCATCTCGCCAGGGCCTGGTCCAGGGTCAAGGGCTTTACAAGAACAGAGGATTGGGAGCAGCTGTTTCCAAGGTCTCTGGCTGTAGACAACAAAGAGCTGGTCCCCCACAATGTCAATGTCTGCTAATTGAGACAGTCTTCACAAGAGCTTTCGGTGGAGGATCTCCCAGACCATTCGCTTCCGGAAGTATGGCATGTGTTGCTGTAGGAATACAAAGACACCTTAATTTTCATATCTTTTATCCAGACTCAATACTCCTTTCCCCATAATCTTTTCCTCCTTGAGGTTTTCAACTAAAATAGTCTCAGTTCCATTTCTGGCCTTTCGAATTGCTCATTCTTAATTACATGTGACTTTTTTTCTTTCCATTGCTTTTCTCTATTGCTATCTCTCTTGCTCTTTTTCATTGTTGTAGCTTTAGAAGTTTTATTGGGCACTGCCAGGTGTCCTCAAGGGATACCCAAATGTCTCCAAGAATTTTGAGAATGATGTCTATCAAGTCCTCTACATTGAAATCTTAAGAGGATAGGTGATCTGAAGCCTGTAAATCAAAGTCACTTTTTAGGTGAAGTGTTAATGGGAACTGCAGGAGTCAGTTCCACCCAAGGGCTATGGTGGAAAAATCCAGTAAGGCTGCTAATTCAAAGAGAAGTAAAGAGTTAAGTGGAGGACACAGAATAAACTATAGTCTCTAGTCTCAATTCACTTTGGTCTCTGAAGGACCACATGGACAGAAATAACCAATCATAAACTAAGAGAAGATTGATCAGCTACATCAAGTGAGGAACAGAGGCAGCATAACAAATTATTCTAGGAGATTTAGGTGTAGCATGTTCCAAATTCTGACTGCTAACAAATAAAAGGAAACTGAAGAAAATGTGCTCTTGTCTCAATTGTTTCTCATAGGATTTTAGGTAGTTGGGGGTGATGGGCAGCAAAGAACTCTCTGCTATTGACCAGGATTCCTTGACTTTAACATGTGAGGACCTAGGATGTGGCCTACTATTGTCCTTTTTCTTGTGATATGGCACAGGCAGTAATCTCCAGTGTTGCAAGCTATAGGCTGAAGCAGAGTCCTCTCAGAAAAACACCTACGGGACAGCCTAGAGACAGGGTAGTCATAGAGCTCCCTGCTAAGGCTCAGCTCACCTGGGTGAAGTTGATTGGTCTGTCTTTGGTAATACAGTCGGCATATTTGCAGGCAAACATCCCACAATCACTTCCATTCATCTGTTGTGGAATTTCCTGAAAGACCAAAAACAACAAGTGACAGCTTTCCAAGATTCCTTCCTTCTGATTAGACTATAAAAATAAGAACCAAAGGACATAAATTTTATAGGGTTCCCTAAATTTCGAAAAGATGATGATCCTTGTTCCCCACTTAAAACAACACAGGCTCAGAGAAAAAAAAATATAGCTTCTCGGTCATGCCTGTGTACTTCAATACTAATCACATAGGAACTACTTGAGACTTCCATGGCAACTAAGGGAGTAAAAACTGGTCCCTCCCACAAGGGCCAAACAATTAGCAAACATGTCTCACAGCAGTGAAAATCTCAGCAAAACAGCTGGGCATTTAAAAAACCTAGTTCTACATAAGAAACGCATTACCAGTTTTCCTACAAGTAGCTTACTCTATCTTCCCCAAGGAACCAAACAACCAAGCCTAAGTCAGGATAGACACTAAGAGAGAAGGTCCTTGGGGCTCAAGCAGTAAAATCCTTTCCTTCCCAAATACTCTTATGCTGGGATTTCTCTCTCATCAAGATAAAATGTACCTGGCTTTTCTTGCTGAAGAGCTGCCAGCCATTGGTGTCAAACTCTTTCCTTTTCTTATCAATGCTTTCTTGCTTTAAGTATTGCCTAAAGGTATTGGGAGAGAATGAGATGAGCTGTGGGGAACACTGATGACAGCTGCCACCCAAAGAACAGGGCTGACAATCCTTAGGAAGAGTTTTCACATGCACTTTTGAGGGAAACTGTATGTAATGCTGGGCTAGGTATCTCTGGACTACTAAGCTTCCTTCAAGAACTCCCACAATTCATGCCCACCCTGTCAACAACCCAAAAAAAAAAACATGACCTCTGCCTCTGATACCCAGGCTCCTCTACCTATTGTCACTCCTGAGGAATGAGTTTTGAGTCTTTTCATTGGTTTATATAGTCCTTTAGAACTCAGTCTAATGGAAGAATGATGTTTCTCTAGCAATATCGAAATATTTATTTACAATTTTTAGTCTTGAGTCTCCTGTGCAAAAATTCAATCCAAATTAACAATTTGTTAAGCGCAGGCATACCTCATATAAAGCACTCTTCTTAAGAGCAAACTGCTCACCATTCTGGAACCTACACCCTCCTGGCCACCAGAGTGATATAGTGAGGAATAAGCATTTCAAGGAGTGGGAAATATAACAAGATTTGCATTCTGGTTCCTAGCTCAGCCACTAACTAATAGAATCTGGGCAAATTAAAGTCGTTCTGCGGGTCTTGGTATCTTCATCTGAAAAATTAGGAGGTTGGATTAGATGATTTCTAAGTAGTTTCTATACCTACATGTATATATCCACTCTATATTTTAGTGAACTAGGACAGTAACTGTCCCCATTAGGGCATATATTTGTTATTACTTTATTATTTTAAACTTTAATTACTTAGACTTAAAGTATCCATTCTTAACATGATTTCCTTTATTAATCACTCCACTGAAAAGTATCAAAGAACTGAGTTCAATAGCTGGAAGACACAACATATACCCAACACTAAATTCTTCTGTCTTCAACTCCCTACTCACATGAGGATCCTGCAGGCTTCATTGTTTATCCCACCCATAGAGTCGTAATAGGTAATATTCTTCTTTCTAAAGTCCACAACCTAGGAATCAAAAAAAGAAAAAAATATATGTGTTTATAAAGTGAAGAAGACTGGTTTCTCAGCTTTTCCCTTCCCTAGAACTTGGAACTTTTTGCCAGATTTTCTGTGAAATATGACAAGTTTGACTGATTTTTCCATCATACCATGCTTTACCTGCAGAGGACGGAACAGGGGGGTTATTTACATAGAACTGGGTGGGAGCTGATCAACTGGTGGCCCCATTAATTGCCTTAAAACCTTTTCCTGTATTCAGGTTCCCCATCTACAGTGTTGGCAACAGTGAAGATACAATGTGCTCTTCAGAAAATATAAGCTGACTGAGATCATTTCCACAGTTTCAGAAAGATGGCAACAGATTCTGGGTTTTGTTTCCATACCCAAGAATTTCCTTTTGGCTTTATGTTTTTCAAATGTAATTCAAAATAGTTTGTGAAATAACTTTTATACTTTTATTAATACATTAAGCTAATATGTCCATGTTCTCAGAGTCAAAAAATATTAAATTACCAAGTATACAAGGCAAGTCATGATTAAGCAGAAAACAACAGTCACAGAATTTGAACTGGCAGCATCATTAATAAGTCACTTTATCTTTTCTATTCCTTTCCTTGAGACTGCTTAGACTTATAACGCCTTTTTAAATATTTCCAGAAAAGGAAATACTACAGCTTTCTTCAAAGTCTAAGTATCTCCCACTTTTGATAGGAAATTCATTGATCTATCCAATTTTTAGCCAACTAAATAATATTCTTCTCTCAATCCTCCAGTGAAGATATAGAATTAATACTCACTACTCTCTGTGTATTCTATAATTATATAGATTCCTTTTAAATTTTATCAAAAACAAAAGGGCACTCACAGCAAGACACCAGTGCACTCCCAGGTGAATGGGCACCAAAAGAATGTCAACAGAAAATATATCCACTTTCTTTGTCCAACGTTTCACTGCCTGGTAACCAGCCGTTTTTAACTTAGTGAAAAAAAAGGTATTAAATGCATGTACACTTGGCAATCCTTTTTCTTTACTTCGCTCCATTAGCATATTCATGTAGAAATTGATGATCTGTAGGAAGAAATTATATGAATTAAAATACTCAAGCCTTTCAAAATAGTTGTGTTATATGAAGGAAAAGCAAGTGCTGTACTGTTGCATGTGTTATTGTTTCCTAATCAGTACAGTTAAGATTTTAACACCCAACAACCTCATGTCCCTATATCAGATTCTGACTAGACAGGAAGGGGGTTGAGACTGTTATAAACAGTGAAAACAGAAAAAGATAATGATGGGGTTAGAGATACATATGGGCAGACGCTGGCCAGAAGATTGAGGATTAGGTCAAAAGACTGCAGAACAAGGAGGAAGGGGTGATCGAAGGTGTGACTTAAGAGAAAAGGAAAGAAGATCTACAGTAGTTTAATAAGGCACATTATTAGTTACTGTAACCTATTGGGACTGTCTGAGCAATTTAAATACATCCTGAGCTCAGTTAGAACCTAGTATTAACAAGGCTAAGACCAAGAGTTCAATCCTTACATGTGAGGCATCTGGTTTTGCATGAAGATAGAAAACTCTGCTCCATGGCTAAAGGTAACCTTTTCAGCCTAAAAAGCCATCTTGCAGAAGCTATCTGTTTTGGCCTCAAGTGCACCTTAGTGACAGGATAAGCCATCCACTGTCCTGGAAAAAAATACCTCTAAACTGATAGTAGCTCAGCAACATCACCTTTTATAGAGGCAGATATGGATGAAATATAAAAATCTGTATTACATGAAACTTGAAAGTAAAGCCACAAAAATGAAAAGTTCTCCCCGGAATCTATATGGTTAGCTTTCTCATTTTTGTTGATTTTATTTATGCCTTCAATATCAAGTATGAGTGAAAGAAATTAAAATGCTTGATATAAGAGATATGTGATTCTCTCTGTTAATGAAACAATGTGTTCTCTAACAGTGACTATGTCATCCACGGTTCCTTTAGGTCTAGGACTCTTTGGTACTAAAGCTTGAAAGTACTGGGCCGGAAGCTGCTGCATACTTACTTTATGTGGTCGGATGAGGCTGGGCCAGTGTCTGTCAACTGCAAGGAATGAATGGGCTAACTGATCTAGAGCTTGGAAATATGACTAAGAAAACAGGCACATTTTTCAGAATGCTTTTTGGGAAAGGAAAAATGTCCCTGTCCTCTGACAAATATTTACACACTAGGATGCCAGAGCAATGAGCTACTGCCTAACAGTAGGCAACTACATACTGGGTAGGCAGCAGGGGCCACTGCCAGGAACACACCAGAGCATGGTCTAGACTAGAGAAAGGGCCTATAGATGAGGATGCCCCAGCAGCTGCAGGGAAACCACAGTTGCCATGAGGCAGAACTCTGGGGGAAGAAGGGTGCAGAGGAAGGCTAGGATTGAAGACACTGTCTGCCTGCATCTCTGACGATTGAGCAACATGCCCAGCAGGCCCAGAGGAGTTAATTCTCTGCCTAGTGTGATCCTCAATAGATAACTGCAGCTCAGTTATTTTAAATAATGATAATGAACCAAGGCACAATTAAGATTATAGATTTCTCAGTCTAGGTTTCCAATCTAACTCTGACCCCAAGGATAACGGTACTAACGATGCCTCTAGGAATGAAGGCAGGCAGGAATACAGGAAGGTCTGCCTAGCAAGCACAGACTTCTAGGCTCCATTCTCTAGTGAGAGAAAGTCAGCAAGAACGGATTGCTCTGGTGTTCTACCCATCCCACAATATTAGCTATGTTATGAGGCTTAACTCTTCAATTCAAGGGGTGAACTGAATGGGCAGATGACCTGCCAGTCACGGTAAACCAATCCTTCCATGGGGCAGACAAGTTCTGTATTATAACAGGCAACAAGGACTCAAGGGAGAGGTGGAAGGAATCAGGCAGAGAGATAAGAACAGCCAAGCACATGAAAGCCATGGAGATATTTCTCCCCAGGTGCCCATAAAGGTAATTATGACCCATGGGATAATTACACTTAAGTAAAACAGGATGACATAAATGAGTGTCATGCTACACATGACTATCCTATTTTTCAGGAGGAAAGAGTTCTAGAAACCAGTGAAGTTTAGCTGGACTTATGCAGCCTAGGTTGTTTGGTTTTTTTATCTGGACTATAAAGCTAAAGACCAACCCAGCTGAATGGGAACAGAAACCTAGCAAACAGGATACCACATTGTCTGTTTCCTTTGAGAATCACTCTTCCATTGCTTTAGCTCTGCCTCCGACCAAGATTTCTCCAATGAGAGGGAAACAGCCTCCTCCAAAGTCAGCTCATTAATTGCTCTGTTTCCCATTTAGGAGGAAAAAAAAGTGCAGCTCCCATTAAGAATGCTACATTTTCTAGGATTTGACATTTTCAGTGACTGAACTACTAAAAACAGAATGCTATAAATAGAATGATGTAATTTGTTTCCAAAGACTATTGATATACCAGAGTGATGCAAAAATATAACAAAAGCAAGATATTTCAAGGCAACTTTGGGAGTACGGTTAGGATTGTAATCCATGAGTTATCTCTGGGTAACCGGGAAAAGTGTTATTCTAAGGAGTAATCTGGGTTCTTTTTCATTTCTCCTGCATCCCAGTAGGAGGGAGACTAGTGGCCTCAATGTTCCCTCCCATTAGCTAAGGATGTGTAATCTGACATCTGAGGCAGAATTTAGATCCAAGTTTCTCTCTTCAGTTTTTCAGCTATTACTCTGTCCAAATGAGGAAAATTGCCATAGTTCAGCCAAGACACAATCATACCAAAAATACAAGCTAGGAGTTAGAAAACAAAAAGAATCCTACATGTCATCTCACAGAGGAGGGCCGAAGATGAAGGAAAAAGAAATGAGAGAAGGGATCACAGTGCTTAAGATGAAAGAGAAGCAGTGATGGTCAGAGCATATGCTTGAATTCTGTGAAGACAAGGGTCGCTTCCCTCCCATGGTGAGAGCCTTTCTGCATACAAAACTCTCTCAGCTCCAGAAGATCTTGAATTCCCTTTGAAATAGGAAACTAAAAGTAGTAAATCAACCCTGGGCCTACTGTTTGTCTTGCCAATAATATAAGCATCTGAGGACAACTGCCACTGTTGATCCAATTGTGACTCTTTTTGGGGCACACACTTGCCTCTGTTTGCTTGCTGTAGCTCCTGGTGCCTAAGGAGCTACCCTTTTTGCACCTTCATAGCCTTGGCCATGAGCGCCTGCTTGTCTATGCAGTCCTATTTGGGGGTAGGATGGATGTTTATAGTTGTCTTGTTCCTTTGTGATTTTATTTGAAGAGCTGCCAGGCTGAAGCTGGAAAAAGCTTCTTTAAAAGAAAAGCCTACAATGTTTTCAAACTAAAGACTCAATCCTTTTCCTGTATGTTACCACAATAACATAAATGACCACTGCTATTTCTTCCTTCTTGCCCAGTAAACCAGCCAAACTATTGCTTTCTCATGCATTTAGAAGTAAA
The DNA here is from genome assembly GCF_902729225.1 of Pteropus medius. Lineage (NCBI taxonomy): Eukaryota > Metazoa > Chordata > Mammalia > Chiroptera > Pteropodidae > Pteropus > Pteropus medius. Next base: position 1,956,704 of record NW_024349519.1, on the reverse strand, counting down.
ATATTTCACTAACAGTAAAGTCTTGACTTTTAACGCTTTCCAGTTTTATACTTTGAACCCTTCTAACTGGCTTAGGGAAAAAAATGTTCTAAAAGTCCTGGGCATGACAGTGCTTCTGAGCAGGGACCAAGACAACTTTTTTCAGGGGAAAAGGCTGTTTTTCCTATTTTACCTCTATAGATTTACACCTTGATCTTCCATTCTGATTTTTAAATTCAATCTATCTGAGTCAGCCACAAAGCCCAAAAGATTAACCAAGAAGCAGCACTTGAATATTATGAGTCAGAAGGTCATTCACTAAGGTTTAACCTAATAATATTATAAAAACCAAGGTGGCAGACTTTGGGTAAGCTCTGTGTATTGCATTCCTCACTGTGAACATGTATCCAGGATTTTTCTCACATGCAAAGTCAAGCAGCTAATTATTAGAATTATTGCTAAAGTTTTAGAGAAAGATAGACAGGTAACACCTACTTTTATGGAGTCATAACTGTGATTACTATTTTCTCTGTGACACCACATAAATCCCAGGTTAATTAAAGGACTAGTTTTACTAACAAACATTTTAAAGAGGTAAACTACAATGATGTAGAATCTATCAATGAGTCACACTAGAAATGCTAAAACTTTCATTCTGATCATTTTATTCCACATGTTAAGAGTGCATAACGTAGTAGACCCATCATAGTCTATTAACTAATTTATATCATGTTGTCGTCTTTTTTTCTTTTCCTTCTTATGCAATCAGTTTTTATTCCCTAAGGAAAATCTATTCCCTGTGCTAGGTTTGTCCAGTTGAACTTAATGTTTTGCAAGCTGTTTCTTCTTTATTGAGCATCACTTAAATTTAACTGCTCCTTGGAAACAGAGAGCTATGACTATTACCAATTCCCTATTTCCACTGAAGGTTTTTGTTCTGAAAGTCAGAATGCTAGATAAAGTTATGTGCTCTGATTCCAGATCCTGATTCTGCAATAAAAATCAGGTGACATTGGTATATATAGAAAGTCTTTTACTTCTCTACTATCAAGAATACTTTCTCTATACACAAGGCTACTGTAATGCTAAGTAGCTAAGACATCTCTTTCTTTTCAGAGATGAGACTTACAAATTAGGCAATTAGTCTGCTGGCCAGATGTCATTAGTATAATTACAGTCTATGTAGATTCTACCTTAATTCCTCCTGCACTCCTTCACTCTCCATATTTGCTAAGAGTCTTTTCCTCATGGCCTTTCCCCAGCCAGTAAAGTTAGAAATACAATATTCCAAGAGTCTAATACTTTTGTATTTTGGAAACAACTGGCAATAATTAATATGGGTTTGCAAAACAGAACCAGAAAGAGACATGTCGGCTTGCTATTTTTCCAATTCATCCATGTAAATTAGTAGTAAGAAATGACAGGTCCTAGAGGGAAAATAACGAGATGAGAAACGCTAAATTTTTGGGATCTGTTGCTCTAAGTTTTCAAATTGGGAAAATCTTCATCATTGTTTCTTAATTTTTTATGACATTACTTACACCTCACCTTTCCTTCTGGGACTCTAATTACATCCTTAGAATGCTGTATATTTTCCCATAGCTCACTAATACTCCAGTCATCTTTCTTCAGCCTTTTTTCTGTGTTTCACTCGGATGGTTCCTTTGCTATATCTTCAAGTTCATTAATTTTTTTCTTCTGCAGTTTCTGATTTACTGTTAATCTCACCTCATGTATGTTTTAATTTGGATACTGTATTTTTCATCTCTACGATTTCAGTTTGGGTCTTTTTTCAATTTGGATCTTTCTTCTCTTCTATAATGTCCATTTTTCTTTACCTTCCTGAACATAAGGGATATGTTTACAATATCTGTTTTAATATTCTTACCTGCTAATTCTATAATGTTTGTCATTTCTAGGTATTTCCGGTGACTAGTTTTTCCTTTTGTTACAAGTTGCATTTTCCTTCCACTCTGCATGCCTGGTAAGTTTTGACTGGATGCTGGACATTGTAAATTTCATGTTGTTGGGTTTTGCTGTAACTAGAACTTGTTGTATTCCTTTAAATATTGTTGGGCTTCTGTGAAGCTACTCAGATCAAACTCAGGCTTTTAAAACTTATGTTTAAGATCTATTACCATGGGTCCAGAGTAGCCTTTATTCTAGGGCCAGTTTGGCCCCACTCCTGAGGTAATATCATTTTGAGGAATCTAGATAATCAATGCCCTATGACTTTTCCACTCTAGCTGGCTGGAACATGAACTATTCTTGGCATCTGTGTTAGCTGTGAGGCTTGTTCTGATTTCTTCTTCCTGGTGGTCCCCAGCCTCTGGTAGTTTCTTCCCAAAAATGTACAAATGAGTACTCAAAGATTCAAGGGGGGACCTCTGCACATTTTTGGAGCTTTCTCTTTATGCAGCAACCACCCCTCCAGCATTTTACCTCACAATCTTAGCCGCTTTGGCCTCCCCAAACTCTGAACTCTGTCTCCTCCATGTAGCAAGACTGTCAGGGACCACTAGGTTTTAGCAGCTCTCTGCCCTCAACACAGAAACCCAGTAAACTGGGGAAATTATAGGCTCATCTCTTTCTTTTCCCTTCTTTCAGGGATTATTGTTAGCCAACACCTGAAAATTGTTTTATGTTTTATCTAGTTTTCTATTTAAGTTACAAAAGTAAATCTGATCTGTTTTAGTCTATCATGACCCAAAGCAGAAGTCAGATACATTTACTTGTATGCCTAAATAATTTCCATGGGTTTCTAAATTTATCTGATGCCTTATAAAAAAACTCTTAGACACTCTAAGCAGTAGAATCAGACCATAAAGGGAAACACAAAGCCCAAAGCAGTCCTCTCTTCATGATCATTAACCTAGAATCTTAAAGTTGGATTCCAGAAGTTACTCAATTCAATCTCTAGGAATTAATAAATGATTTCCAGTATTGATATACACTTTAAAATATTCTTGTTTCTTGATTGTGCCTTTCAATTTTTTTCAACTAATTTCTCCTCTCTTTACCATCTTCCTCCCTTAATTAGATATTTCTATTAATAACTGATCACCAGACCCAGTATAGAAACCCCCATGTATAATGTCCTTGACATTGTCAGTCTTCCAGCCTCTTTTTGTATTCTTTACAAGGCAGCCATTTCCTACATTTCATTTTTGAGAAGTTCTAGTTTCTTACAGTAAGGTAAAATATCCTTCCTGTCAATCATTAGTCCTTTGAAGCTATGTAGAATTTAACTACTCACTATAAAAATTCATTCATGAAAACATGTTTGAAAGCCTATTGTATGAACAGGCACTGTGGCCTATGCTTCTTTTAGGAAAGAGACCAGAGAAAGGGTAGCTTAATGGCTTTCTGTGCAAATCCCAAATATAAGACTTCTGGATTTTATTTTCCTTATAAACTAAATCTGATCTCTTTTGCTTCCAGGATCTTATACTCCTTGGCTATAAAATGGTAAAAATAATTTTTCAGTCACCTTATTTTGGAGAAAGTTTTAATTCAGCTTATAAAACTGACAAGAGATACAAAAAGATGAGAAATGGTTATTAATGAAAATACCCATTTCATGAATGGTTATTAATGAAAATCCTATTTGAGAATAGGATTAAAGAGATGACAAATTACTTGCAAAAGACAACTGAGAGTTCACAATTGAGAAACACAATTTTTAAATGAGTACAACTACTTAAGGATAACTACTAATTCCTCATCAGAATGTTAGCTTCTCAACGGCAAAAACTTTGAAAGCAGTACTTTTTTAAATGGTTATCATCATCATGGACATGTGACATGCTTTCAAGGTTACCATTATTTTGAACTCAGAAGACAAGCACTCTCTAAAAAAGTTATGAGTAGGTATGGCAGAGATAAAGTAGACAAGGACTCTTTCCTTCCCCTCATCTCTTCTGAATAATGTAATTTCCATTGACTTTGCTTGCTAAAAATCCAGCCTCTGATGGGCCCAGGGAATGGAAAACACATCCTGATGAATGCCACCTCTGTAAGGGATCACTGAGGTAATGCCACAATAAACAGCAAGAACTCAGCTCATATCCTACTCATTGCTGCCCCCTAGAAGGTTTTGCATAATTTACAATAAACAGGCTACGATCCCTGTAGAATAACTGACTCCTTCCCTTTTGGCAAGTAGCAGGCAAAAAAATGGCAAGAGACCACAGATTAACGTCTCCAAATCAAAAACACTAATTGATGGATATTTCTGACTGTCCTTGATTTTCATTTTGCCTTCAGATTTGGTAAGCTCTTTCTTTTCCTGCTATTTTATCCAATGTTCTAATATCACTATTCTGAGCCAAAAAAAGCAAGGGTGGTTCCCCCTAAAACAAGACAGTATCAAACCATACCTTCGTTACTATTCTTGGTTGGTCAAAGATACTGCTCAGAAAATGATAGACTTCTATAATTTATATCTTATAAACTCACCAGTGGCAAAGAGAATGGGGCCAGTCCAGCTGGTCCTAGAGAAAAATCAATATCCTAGGCATGACATATGCCTCTCAAATTCTATACAAATAATCCTAAAACAGGATCCAATTTAAGATTCTGAGGCAATATTATATAATACATAAAATCCAGCACTTGGTTCTGAATCCTGGCTCTGCTATTTACATGTAACTTTACAAGTTTCTTAATTTTTCCATGTCTTGTTTCTTCATCTATAAAATGGACTTAAAATTAACGTATCCACCTCCAAGGACTGTGGTGACCATCACATGAATAGAAAACATAAAACACTTATAACAGTGCCTAACATGAGGTAAATGCTCAATAAATGTTAGCCGATATTATTATTTGGAAGGTCCTAAGCATATAAGACCAAGATATAGGTATCTAGACTACCTAGTGCTTACTATACTGAGTATCTAAAAATCCTCCATTGGTATGAAGCTTGAGTACAGCCAAAAATATCAGGCAGGGATGCTCCTAGTGGGCCTAAGAAAGGAGGCAGGTACTTAGGGAAAAAACCCACCCCAGTTTTCTTCTTTTGCTGTGAAAATGTTCTTCTGAAATAAATAGGCTCCTATAGGTTTAGGAATAAGACAGATCAGTTTAAAAACTGTAGTATAATCAATTTACTTAAAATAATTAGAACTCTTAGGAACTGAGGGCCATAATTTTGTTTTTTAACCCCAATATTTAGAATATCTAATGTAACTTTTTCAATGTCAGTTTTAAAAATACCGTGTACAAATGTAGGCTATTCTAGAAAGTTTATCACTCATAACCTAAGTGACCTAGAACAAGCAGACAAAAGGGGAAGTAGAAATGGATTTCTACATGACAAGTATTCCTTCATGCTGTAACATGGTCAGCTATCAAGTATTTGCTCAGAAGATGTGAACTGCAGGGTAGGGTGTCTTTAAGAGAGTGAGAATACCAATGAGTGAATGTCTTCTCCCTCAGTGTCCAAATTGTCAATACATAAGAAGGAAAATCAGCAGTTCTCAGACTTAAAGGTACATAAAAATCTCCTGAGTTTTTAAAAAAGCAAATCTCTATCACACTGCCTCATACCTATTCAGGAGAATCGAGAGGGCCTGTCACAGCTGATTCTGATCCAGGTCATCCAAGGACCGCACTTTGAGAAATAGTGAGATAATCCCTTGATTTAGTTTGCACTTAATGTTCACTTACTATTTGAATATAAAAATGGATACAAGATTACCTCATCATTGAGCCAGTTCAGATGGTTTAGAGTCTGTATATCTTTGCGAGTAATGGTCAAGCGGAATGCTTCACTCAGAACTTCATCCTGGTTCCCATTACGAAATACACTCTTTATTTCTTTCTCCATTTCCTAAAGAATCAAGAAGGTTCAGAGATCAAGCATACATGGCTTCAGACACATCGGATTTCTCAACAAGCTCCATACAATCCCCAGACTATTTATCATTAATCAACTGTTTACCTCTAACATTTTGGTTTCTATTCCTTCCAGTAATCTCCATGATTATTTCCTTCCATCCCATCTTGTCCTCCTTTCTTTTTTTCAGCACATTTCAGACCCCTATTTCATATTATTTCTAAAGTCTGAAATAACCTGCTATCAAATAGTCCATGTCCATGAGAAGACCTAATCAAGTTTTATAGTTTTGGTCCAAATGATTTCCTGAGAAATAGAATGGTTCCTAAAAGGTAGTCAGGGAGTAAAGGTAGTCAGTCTTTTTTAGTCACATTTTCCTAGAAAACTTTTGTTTTGTTTTGTTTTTAATGTAAAATATGGAATATAGCACTATAGTAAATGTGTTATACTCAAAAGCTATATGATAGTTTTTCAAAAAGAAGACTGGATTAAGGAATATATTATTTTAAAATGTATAGGGTTTTATACATTTTCCAAATTTTATAGAGTTTTTTTACTTAAAAAAATAGTAAGCATCAGCTTACTACTTGATATCAAACTACTGTACATGTGCATTAAGTAAAAATATACATGAAACACAAACTTATTAAATGGTTTTTCACTGAAGTTGCTAAAAGTCACCTATAACTCTTTCCTCAATTTTCTATAACCCTTTAAAAACAAAGCCAAGATTGGGATATAATAAAAAATGAAAGCATTAATATATAATACAATTAAAAAATCAGGTGTTCTATTACTTCATGTTTTAAATTCCTCCAGAGCATTCTTTCTAAATATAACATTTGCTAGTGCAAGAATTTATATTATGTAATTTACCTCTGTGATTTCAGGAAATTCATCTTCACTATCAGTTAATTTATGACCTTTTTTTTCTGTTTCTTGGGTGATTGTGACAGGGATCTCCTTTTCAAGAGGTACACGCAGATGCAGTTCTACTGAATCATGTACTGAATGTTCCTGTTCTTGCAATCTCTGAAAGACAGAACTTCAGAATAAGTGGGATAAAGAAACATGCTCTCTCTCTATGTACACTGAGCAGTACTAGCTGGATAAACCAAGAACATATACCACTTATCATCCAATGCTACGGTACCATACAATTTTGCAATTACAATAGCTTTAATCCCAACTCTAGGTAACGTGAATTAGGTTCAACTTGGATGTGTTAATTTTAAATTTTACCCCAATTTTTTTTACCTGGTTTTGAAGCTGTAATGCCAGCGCTTTCTGCTCTTCAATCTGACGTAATCTTTCCCGTGCTCGAGAATCATAAACACTAGTTCTAGAAAATGAAAAGGAATATGACAAATGCAGACCACTCTCTTAATATCAAGCACATTGTTGATGCACAATGAGCATTAAATGTAAAATCCTCATAAAGTCTAAAATCCTTATACTAACCTATCACTGTACTTATATTTTAAGACAGAGTGAAACCACATGATGTTATTAAAATTATCCATTTTCACTGAAATGCTGAAAAATTATTAGTTTGTGACCAAATGTAAACAGGTAACTTTTATGGATATTTGTAAATGTGTAGTCCTTTTTAAAAACATGTTTCTAAGATTATGGAGAAAAATGAAGCTTTATTTTAGAAATCCAAAAATGAGACTGCATCCCAGAGGAGAAAATAATACAAGATATTACTAAGGTTTTAATTCAAATACTGTATTTATGAACCAAAAGAAGAAATACAAGTTTATTTTTTTTCTTTAAAAACATCAACAATACCAGGGTGTTTGGATAACGCAAAGTGAGTTCTTAAAACTGGAGACTAAAGGTTTTCAGTGATTCTGTAAACTCTGGAAATAGAAATTAGTCAAAAAATTAGTTTTATCAACGTGAAAATAAGGGCATTTATTTTCCTTTCTATATAATTGCTAACTTTGAAATATTTTTCCAATTCAGCTTAGCTTCAACAATTGTTATAGATTTAACAAATCTGAACACAGAAATGTCCTAACAACAAAAGAATTTAAAAACTCAAAAACTTAAAAGTTGTTTTATAAATAGCTATAAATAGGAAATATTTACTGACTAAAAATAGGTAGAGTGATTGGCTAATTGATTTCTTCTAACTGAAAAGGAAGTTATAGAAAAGGAAAAATGATACAAAAATAACTTACAATTCTTTGATCCATAGCTCTGCCTGGAAAAAAGTAGGACTATAGGTGGAAAAAAAATATATGACAAATGAGCAGGAGGCTTATGAGAAAATTCAAATATTTTCCCACGAAAACCAATCATTTATATAATTTACAAGAATGCTTTACAAGTATGGAATAAACAAAAGGACCTAGATTACATAATTGTAACTGGGAACTAAAGGAATACAAATGAGTCATCTGCACATGTAATAGTTAAAAGAAATCCCAATGTTCAGCAGAGAAATTAAATTTAGCATAGCTCCTTACTTGCATGAGAAACCAATGTTATGTGAGAGCATATCACTTATCAAGATAAGACATTAAACTAAAATGATTACTCTTCCTAAATCATTCAGACTGACAGATCTACTAATGATTTAATCAAATCATATAGGTTCTCAGACTCATTGTCAGTCTACCTGAATCAAAATATATTCAACCAAATTATAGTAGATACTGAAAATCTTCAACCACAGAACAGTCCATATCAAGCAGCTACTGAGTCAATGAATGAACCAGGGCAGAGAATCAGCAATACAACCCCATTCCAAAGATGAGAGATCAATTCTATTCTGTGCAGTTCTTGCTAACAAACTGAATGAATAATGGTTAGCAGAGTTGCAGGCATGTTAACCATATGTTCTAGGGTCACTTGCTCTTCTCAAATTTCCTCAACTCCTTGCCAAGATTTAACTGAAGGATCTCTCACAGAAACAAATGGAAGAACAGTAAAGTTTACTTTTCCAAAGTAAACTTTTAGATATATGGAACAAGTAAACAATAAAATTGGGAGTTAAGCAACCTGGATCTCCTGGGGCTGTCCCTGATTAGCTTTGTGACTTTGAGCAAGTCACTTCATTTCCATGAGCCTTAGTATCTGGATTTGATTAGAGTCCCTTTCACAGTTCTTAAATCTCTAAAATCTGTCTTAGTGAAGGCAAGAACAAAGGCTCGGAGGGTATCCCTTGCCCCTTAGCCTAACTTTTGAGAATCAGTGTTCCCAATCATCTTTAGGATGGGGTTTGGAAATGAAAATGCTGTTCTATTGTTTCCCCACTGTCACCAAGGTTAATAATGAGAGAACATAGGAGGTGAAAGCCTATCTCCTTGGTTCAGTGAACCACTGACAAAACAACCAAGAAAGAAAGCCACAGAGATCAGTGGTAGCAGTGAGTGGCTACTTAGTGAGTGATGCTAAAAACAAATGAACATAAGAACACATTTATTACACAATATAAAAAGTTGGTAAAAATCACCTAAAACTGCACAGTAATGAATCATGCTATGCAAATTTGTCTACTTCCCTTATTAGAATATATAAACTTAATAAGGATAGAAATTTTTGTCTTTTGTATTTACTCCTGTATCCTCTATACCAAGAATAGTGCCTGGCACATAGCAGGCACTCAGTATTTATTGAATAAATAAATAATGTGAGGGACAAGCACTTCTCTCCAATGGATCAAGGTATCTGCTGGCTTAGGAAAACAAAATGAAGGGTAAAAAGCAAAATCTCTTTGCTTTTCAAAGATATTACATACTATTTCTCATATAACTGAAGCATACAGTAATAACTACAACTATTGCCTGAACACCTACTTAGAGCTCTACGTATAAAACTCTTCTTTAAGTGTACTACATATTAGTTAAGCCTCATGATAATCTTCTTATGTTAACTGAACCTCAATACAAATAGATAACAAGGAATTATTACTCATACTATACAGTAAAGGTTCAGAAAAATCATCTGTCTTGGAAAAGCCAGGATTAGAAACTGTGTCTGTCCAATACCAAAGACTATGTTCTTTCTACTACTATAAAATACCTTTTAATAAAACAAAGGAGGATTAAACTAAAACAAAGATGGTGAGTACTTGAGCTACCTGAGAGCACTGCAGGCCTTCTAGGAAATTCATTTATATAACAAAGATTTATTTACTAAGTACCCATCATGTGTCAAGCACTATGATTGGCCCAGGTAATAAATGCAAAGGTATTAGTAATTAACAAGATACAGGGATAGAAGGGTTAGAGGGAAAGACTAATGCTATCTGGAGAAGTCAGAAAAAAATAACACCTGAGTCAGATTTTTAAAAGCAAAATAAGAGTTTAACAAGTGGACAAGGAGAGAAAGGGAATTCCAGGTGGAAGGATCAGAATGTACAATGACACAGAGACATGAAACAGCAGGGCATATTCTGAGAAATAAGGGCAAATCTTCATTACTGGTAGGAGATTAAGAATAAAGAGCCAATCAACCACGCCTTGGGAAAGTAACCTCCAATTTCAATAAACAGCATTATCTAATCAGCCTTACCCAATAGACCATTTCTCTTTCCATCTCAGTTTTTAGTTATCACTAGGAGAAATTCTCCAGAGAGAAAAGGCAGACTTAAAAAATAACCATTACAGAACTGAAAGCACTCTTTACGATATCAACTTTTTCCCAAGAAAGAATACCTTCTTTTATGCGTTACATGTGAAACACTTTTATAAATGCTTTATCTGAAAGTTAATCTTCACAACAATTCAATAGTAAGGTATTAATACTGGCATTTTATTGATAAGGAAACTGAAGTTCAGAAGAGTAATTTGTCAAAATTTAAGTGAAGCCTGATAAAGGCAAGAGCAGAACCCAGGTCTGACTACCCACTCCCTAAAAGTATAAAGAATCCGAATTGTAACGTCTCCTTGTGAAACTATAACAAATAGAGAATATTTTTTAATATCTGAAGTTTAGAACATATAGGGGTGTTGCAAAGTAACCAACTGAGTAGAAAGAACATTTTATCATCCCAAATCTTCTCAAAAGAAAACTGATACTATTATCATTCTATCAACTGAATTGCTAAGGCCATATATGGCAAAGACATAGAAATCCAAATAGCAACCCATTGGATTACAGAGGAAGAAGTACTTGATACCTCCCAGAGAGGTAAAGTTTCACATAGAAGATCACATTTGAATTGAGATTTAAGAGATAAGAAAGCAACAACTGCCAGACAATTGTCAGACAAGCTGAGGTAGGAGAGACATGTCAGGCAGAAAGAACACTGAATGTGAAGGTAAGAAAGTACATGTCATACTATAGTTTGGCATATTATAAACACATGAAAGAGTAGGTATTTCCATATGGCTCCTTCTTTAACCTCCATCATGTCTCTCAACTGTCACTTTATCAGACTTGCCATGATCATCCTAGGTAAATGGCGCCCCAGTCTATATATTACTGTGTTTGATTTTTTTTCACAAGATTTATCACCACCAGGCATACATATATGTGTATTTGTTCACTAACTGTCCCCCACCCCTCCCCTTACACCCCCTTAGAACATAAGCTCCTTTTTGCAAATTTTATTAGTGCACTTTAAAGCAAAAATACTGGGTAAACTGCATAATATAATTACCATATGACTATCACTTTGAATTGCAGAGACTTCTAACTACTTATTTATTTAAAAAATAAAATTCCAACATTTTATGTTAAGCGTACCTGAATATTTGCAGCACTCTCCATTATTTATATTAGAGAAAAAGCAGCCTAAATCAATTTGCTCTGGAATTCCATAATTTGTACTTGCACCTCTCTAAAAGAGATTTATACATAGCTATCAAATGGTTACTTTGGGTATGTTATGATTTTAAATTTTTATCTGGATTTAATTTTAATGTACCACAAAAATAAAATTTATTGGTTTCTTTATACTAGTATCTTACCTGATTATTAATATTCAATAATTTGCAGAATACTAACTAGAGGTACACATTCTTCAATTAAATACAAGTGTGTAGATTACAAGGCACCCATCCTAATCTCCAGCTCACTCCATCCCTGCCGCATTCCTGGAAATATTCTAGATTTGATGAGTCAAATTCTCTAGTAGCTAAAGAGTAAAGAGTAAGGGAAACTGTATCAACTTAGAACAACACCATGAATGTAAGCTCCTTGTTGTTATCCCCACTGTCTATACTAATACCTGGCACACAGTAGGCTATTACTAAATTACTTGTCTAAGGAAAAAATGTGTGATAGGAAGTAACGTTTATGGAGGAAGTGCTTTGCATACCATACAAAGAAGTTTGATTCTCTGTCTGATAAGTCACCCTTGAGGGAATGTAATGAATGATCATATATTCATTTTTGATCACTCTGGTTGTAGAATGAAAGACAGAGTAAGAAACAATGCAAACAATGGATTGGAGAACATGGTGGGAGACGGAATGAAGAACAAAATGGAGGCTGGAGAAAGGAAGACCACTTAGAAGGTCATTGAAATAGTCAAACAAGAAATGAGACATCTGAATTAAGATAGTTTTAGTTTTACATTATATAACTAAAAAAACCCCACATAATTGAAGAGACAGAAAACAATATGTTAATAATGTTCTTTTTCCAAAGTTTACCTGGGAGTTGGAGTCTGGGAATCTTTTACTTTGAGTAAAATCACAGAGTCTGATCCTAAATAAAGAAACACAAGAGCATATCATTATTAATACAATTACACATGGTCACATATTCTAGATGTTTATAGTTTAAGTTCCCATACTTTGCTATGTTCTATTTCCATAAAAATAATATAGCATTAAGATAAAGGTAAGACAAAAGAGAAAAGAAAGGCAGGTCCATTTTCACTGAGCCAAGAATAGGGCTTAGTGAAGAGCTTGCTTTACAAATAACGCAGTCACTGAAATACAATACAAGTATATATTTCCTTCAGTATTTATTCCTTGGCTGTGTTTGTTCCCTGTGCTTCCTCTTTCTGTTCCTGGGGAACAAGAACATGACAAGATATCTTAATAGTCTTTAGTTCATGAACTACCATAAGACTGAATAAGGTAAAAGAGTGAAGAGGAAGTTAAGAGGGGAAAGGGAAAGGGAGGGAGAATGGAAGAGAAGGGAAAGCAGAAAGAGAGAGACAGCTATAAGAGAAGTAGCAGTACAAAAAGTACGACTTCTACCATTCTAGCATTTATTTTCTGTGTTGGTAAAGGCAAGTATCATGTCTTTCTGAAATGCTATGATTAAAACTTCATTTAGAGTATTTATTAAATAGTACAAGGAAAGTAATTAAACAGTCTGATGTGGTATATTTGTCCCAGTTTAGTTGTATCTAAGCATCTGCCATACACTATGTTTCTGAAGTTAAAGGCTTTAAAAAAAAAAAGACAGTTCTCAGTAAATCACCTCACAAAATTTAATGCAAGTTTTCATAAATATGTGTAGCTATATAATGATGCCACCAAACATTTTAATCCCCAAATGAGAATTTTAAGAAAGTGAGGAATAGATTTTTTAAAAATCAAATGACCTGAAGGAGAGTCTTTGAGATCAATCTATCAAAAGATCCTTAATGTCTAACCATTTAACCTAAAACTTTTAAGTTACATACCTAAATATATACCATTAAATACACACATAACACAAACCTAAAGAAGGGGAAACTAAGCAAAGAAAATTATCAAAGCAAAACCTTAATTAACTGAAATGCTAAGAGATGGAATATTTTGGTTAGCTGAAAGTTAGGTAGAAAACTTCGTTTCCAAAATTTGTTGATGATCATTCTAAAATGCATAAACCCATTATACAGATTTTATAACTATCATCTGATTAAGAACCTTTACTTCAATACTTAATTGATGCTCCAAAACTCTCAGAACATCAGAGTACAGATGACCCTTCGACAACATGGGTTTGAATTGTGTAGGTCAACTTATACACGGAATTTTTCCAATAAATACTATAAAGGTATTTTCTCTTCCTTATGATTTCCTTAATAACATTTTCTTTTCTCTAGTTTACTTTATTGTACAAATACAGCATATAATACATACAACATGCACACTATGTGTTAATCAACATTTATGTTATCAGTAAGGCTTCTGGTCAACAATAGGCTACTGGTAGTTAAGTTTTTGGGGAGTTAAAAGTTATACATGGATTTCTGAATGCAGGGGTGAGAGACTGGGCTGAGGCCCCTTACCTCCTTGTTGTTCAAGAGACAACTGTACTTAGTTTTCATTGTAAAGTACTAGAACAGAGAAAGTACTGAAGTGATTGGGCTGATTGTACTTTGACTCTAGACTCTGCTGAGAAGTTAATCCTTTGAATAAAATACTGTGTGAAATGATTTGCATCTCCATGTAAGAAAAAAGATACTTGTAGGTTTAGTTTACTCACAACATGACTAATTAAATTAAATGTACTTAAATTATTTATGTTAATTAAGTTACATGTATATTACAACCCTGCATACATCCAATGAAGTTACTTGACTATTAGGAAATGTACTTGAATTATATCAAAAATATAGTTATACAACACCATTTTTACCTTCAGATTGTGTATTTGAAGATGGCAAGTTATCTAGCTGATGTAGAAGAGAGTGGTGATGCTGGGATTGATGAAGGAGATCAGAATCTTTGGATCCGAATGAAACATCTGGAGTATATGATGATAAGGAATACACACTGTGGGACAGGTGTTCCTGGGTTGCTAAAATGCTGGCAGATCCAGATGATGAAGTATCAGAGCCGATGATCTGAGCTGCACAAGAGTTTCCATTTTTAAACAGTGGGTTTGTCAAAGTATTCTTACCAGAACTAAGACATCGAGATCTAGCAAAAGAAAAATATAGTTTCACTATTATATAATAAAATGTAAAATTAAATTCATTCGAAATATGTTTCTGTAACTCACAGATGTAAAGGAAAATGTGTGGTGGGTTTGGCTACAGAAAACTGTTTGCCTGTGACCATCTGTAGCAGCTGTCTGTAAATCTCTTTTTCTTCTTCTTGAACGGTCTATAAAAGGAAAAAAAAAATCTTAAACACATCTAATGAGGCAAGTGTTTCCCAAAGTAGCATCTAGACTCCCAGAAGCCTTGCCGAAGCTCAGGCAGAGTCCTCAAGATAATTAAGAATTATGGTTCATTAAGGATACGCTATAAAATTATACAGGATTTACAAAAGGAGTTTAGTGAAGTAAATATCAGATAGTATATTTTGGAAAATTATGGGGCATATATGTAAATAATAGTGCAGAAAAGCTATAGGATATGAAACCACAAGGCAAGCAGACAATCACTTCTGAGTCTCAGAAATAAAACATTTGAGGACTTCTAAATTAAGATTCCAAAACACCCATTGATTGCTGATATAAAAATCACAAGGAAGTAACCAGAACAGTCAAGATCTGAGTGCAATATCTTGCTAACAGGTTTCTATTCTATTCAGTTTTTAAGAGTATAAGTATTTTCCAGAGGCAATTTTCATCTCTAACATTTATTTATTTTTCTTAAGTCCCAATACTGCATTTAGGAGAAAGTACATGCTCCACAACATTCATTCATTTATTGACTTAAATACCTACTGTGCTCTAGTCACTAGAGATACTGCACTGAATAAAGTTCTTGCCCCTCTGGAGCTTAACATTACAGTTAAAGGTCTCACAAACAAAAAAAACTAGTCAGTAGTTTAACAAAATTAAAGATCAGGGAAAAACAGAAAGTGATGGATGGGGAACAATGGGAACAGGTAAGATCTCTCTAAAAAGATGATATTTCAATAGAAATCTAAATCGAGGGAGGAAGTTACAGAAATTTGTAAAAAAGTATTCTAGACAAAGGAACAGCAAACACAAAGTCCCTGAGCCAGGAATGTGCTTGTTGTGTTCAAGGAATAGTAAGGTCAATGTGAATCAGAAGAGTAGTAAGAAATGAGAGGTCACTTAGCAGAGAACCAGATTACATAAAGACTGTAACCATGGTAAAGCATCAACTCTATATAGCTCCCCTAAAGCAATGGGCTGCATTCACTAAATACTACACTCTACTTTTTTGTCTTTAAATCTTATATACAGCTTAATACAACCACCAATCTCCACAAACTAATTATAATACTCTGTGCCAGGACTAGCAGCATCTTGTATGTGACATTTCAATATGCCCATAAGCATTTTATTCAGTTATAAATGTTTGCTCGAGGCAGAATGAATTCAGCAATGCTCTATGCAAAGGTAAAGAGATACTACTTTCTTTTCTTTTTGAATCATTTTTTGTTACGCGGTGAAGTTCAATTACATTGTCAATATAATGTTACTGATCTAACAAGCTACCCCTTGAACTGAGGCATGACAACTAATAAGAGCTTTCCTTAAATTTGAATAGTTGAGTGATAAGAAAAGGTAGAATAGTTGAGCCCATTTGTCAGAAAAACAGACCCAAGAGAAAGAACAAATTTGTAATGTTCTGTAAGAAGAAAATAAACCTCACTATTTTATCCCTTAGACATTAATATTGTATTCAAGATGACAGCAGTCCTCTTTTCTAGTGTTTGTGAAGAAACTGTTTATAGTACTGGGCAGGTACTTCAGTGACAGCACAAAAATTATAATGGTTATAAAAAGACAATTACCAGTCATAAAATAATATCGATGACCAAATCTGTAGTTTTTGGCTATTCTACTGGAGAGAATATGAGTATCTGAGGAACAAATTTAAAGACCATAATTAAAATAAATGGCTCTTTATTAAAACCTAAACTTCCTATTATACAGATTCTTACTACATTGTAAGAGAGTTCTTTGCCAACCAAATCCATAGCAATCTATCTATATACAGGAAAGAAAGCTGTGTTATCTAACACTTTAATAACTGGTAATTCTGAACATTCTCCCTCCCCCTCCATATAAATCTTGACTCTACTTTTCTGCTACACCAAATAACCTAATCCACAATACAATGGGTTTAACTGTATGTTGCTTTCAGGGGTGGCAAAACCGAGGGAGGGAGGGAAAGAGGGGAGGGAAATCAGAAGAGGAATACCACTTGGGTCATGGATATTAATTCTTAATTAACCAGTCATTTTAGTTCATTTACACTGTCCCATCAAATTTAGATTTTAAAAAGCTTTGACTGTATTATCACATCATAGGGAGGAAAGAAAAGCAGTAAACTAGTGCAAAAGGTTACTTTGCATACCAAAGGAATGTAAAGAAATATTCTCATCACACAAAGACCTCAAGAGAACACTGAGAACAGTGAGACAGAAAAAAAAAAAACAACAACCTTTGTTTGTGGTACCCTGAAGACTTCATCTATAAAAAGTTAAAACCACTTCCCTCCTTCCTCCCAAGAGCAAATGTTTTCTTAGAATTAATTTTTATACTTATAAATAAAACATGGAGAACCAAGGTGCCATTAAGTGACTCCACTAGTGCAAATTACAAAAAATCTAACTCAATACAAAGAACTGATTTTTTTCTAGTTTGAGACCATACTTTATTTTTAATGTAGCTAAAAACAGCCAACAACTATATATTTTTAAGCAGAAAAAAACTTGCTTTACTTTTCTTTCCTACAGCATTATTAGTACAAGAACATTTCTGTTGAGAAATGACACTAAGTTTCTATGAAAATGAGGAATGTATTTTGTATTTGTGGAACTTAAAAGTATAAAAGCACAGGACCATTTTCAGAAGACCAATTTTACTTTTACCCATTACTGGTAATATTTGCAATGTTAGAACGTACTTAGGTAATGTATAGTTCAGTAAATCAAATTAGATAAGGAATCCAGAAGCGCATAGTCTTCTTGAGTTATTCACAGTATATACTGGAAATATTAAAAACACACATTAACAAAAAGAATATTGGCAAGCTCAAACGCAAGTTTATATGCTGAGTATTTTTAAAGGGGTTAAAAAAACATGCTCAGTTAGCATGCAGCTTTTTCTGACTTATAGAACAGATGCATTTCTATCTGCTTGTGTACAGCGAAGGGTTAGAATCTGAATCAACTTATGATTTCAGAGATGTGCTATTTCAAAAATATATTTTGTGAAATTTACTTCACTGCTCCTACCACTGATTCTTCAAATAAGCAAAGTACAGAGGGTCTCATCTCTTGAAGTTGCTTTTAAAGACTAGCATTTTAATTGAAAGACAGGAAGAAACCTAGAAATTCCTAGTACAGTGCCTGGGTTTAGTCTTATTTAATAAAATTATTGAATGTATAACAGAAAAGTTATCATTTTCTTTACCCTTGGAGGAGAGGGAAGGAGAGAAAGAGGTGGAAATAAGGCTGCAGTATTTAAGAGCTGAATAGAACAATGACTTTTTCACAATGCCAACAACCCTACAATGAAGAACCGTGGATCTCATCAATTTTATAATTCACATTGGATCAAGAATTTCCCCTTTATGTATTAATCAATTCAAACCTC
This sequence comes from Pteropus medius, assembly GCF_902729225.1. Classification (NCBI taxonomy): domain Eukaryota; kingdom Metazoa; phylum Chordata; class Mammalia; order Chiroptera; family Pteropodidae; genus Pteropus; species Pteropus medius. The sequence goes on along the minus strand of NW_024349519.1, from coordinate 1,938,454 downwards.
ATACTCTTCAAAATACAAACAAAAACCCAATTGGCATTTCCTAAATAAAAGACCAAACACCACAGGGAATCCCTCTTTCCAACATCTTTTGATATGAGATGTCACCAAAGTAGAAATCTAATACTGAAATACAAAAATCTCTCAGCCAAGTAAGAAACTACAGCCTACATAGTCACTGTATGTGTTACACAGTAAATTAAACCCAGCATTAAATATGCTTGTACAGTCATGCTGTGAATGATAGTAACAGTGATGATGTTAGTAAAAAAGGACTATTTTTAGCCAAAGAAGAGTAAGGGGGTGGGGGGAATAAGTAGAAAGCTGAAAGAGTTGGGCATTTTCTGACCCAGAAAGGTAATTTAAAATATAGAAATATAAAAAGTATTCCCTTATTTCCTATGTGGAAATAATACGAAACACGTATTTTATATATCGGACAAGAACAAAACTAAGTAATCCAATTCTACTGCAGCATTATAAAAATCATCCCTTTACCACAGTTTGATTTAAATGCATCCACACAAGGGTACGTTAATGTAAAATGTAGTTAAGATTGTTGCCACCCTGCCAGGTACTTCTACCCAGGTCCTATGGCAATACTGGTGGTCTTAGTATTTTTACTGAAATAAATCACTTTTGAAAAAATAAAGCATTTAAGAGAGATTGAAATGCCTCAGTAACCATATATCATACTCAAATTTTATCTATGAAAATGTTATATTTGCTTCCCACAAATAAACTACATAATAAATCTTCCAAAGTAATTCTTTGCCCAATTAACTCAAAGGAAAACACCAAAGTGATGAGTAAAGAAATATGTAGAATTTAACACATCCTTTTGTTTTTAAATATTTTTAAGGCTTAAAAGTGTTTTATGTTTGTAATTCCTAGTAGGAAAACATTATCTAAATGAATACCCTAATGCCAAACCATTGTAAAATGCTACAGCTGCTTTCGGGGCAGAGAGGTAGGGATTCTCTTCAAAGCACTCCAGCTTTCTTCATGAGACAGTCAGAGGCATACTGCTTTGTATTATTGTGACATCCACTGGGTGATCTGAAGTGCTCTTCCTTCAGCAAGAACTTTATCTGTCATAAGGGCATTCACTTGACCTCCAAATTTGACTTGACCTCCAGATTCATAATCTTTGGGTTGCTCTGATACTTTATTTGCTGGGTTCTGGGTCACATCCTGGAAAGCCACCATAATTTCTGGATCTTACATGACTGCAAGAACCTCTAGACCACTACGAATTTCAATGAGTCTGAGCATTCCTGCCATTCCAGGCATTCCCCAAGAAAGCCACCTGGAAAAATACCATACTGAGCTCCTGATTAATGTCTGGCTTCTTCTTCCCTCTGGGCCCTCTCATGTTTCTCCCAAGCCTCCTCTTTCTTCTTTTTTTATGTATAAATTGTCACATTTTCTTTTTTCTTTTAAATTTTATTAGTTTCAACTACACAGTATATTCTTCCCAAGCCTTCTTAACCTTTTCTGTTCTTCCTCTGATCTCTTACTCTTCATGTTTCTGCTTATACTTTCTCTGATGTTCTGCAATTTTCTGGGCCCTTGGTTGAACTTCTTTCAGCATTGCATTAGCATCTTCACCATAATCCAATTTACACACAAAGGCAAGATCATGGGCTGGCTTCTCCCCAATGGCCCAGAAGTCTGTGTGCTTTCCCTTGCCATTTGCAGGGCTGACCTGAATCAGAATTTATTTCAATAGCTCCGTCACAGTCTTGAATGGCACTTGGCTTCTTCTGTAATTTGATAAAGGCACTGGCTCTCTTGACATACAGAATGCCCAAGCAAAAATTCAGCTTGATGGCATCTGTGAACAAGTGAATGGTTTTCTGTAGTTCACCAACATTTAAGGCATCAATGGCAGCCACTTTTCTATCATTTACCTGATCTATCACCTCAGCTATCTTTACATTTTCATCTCTCACTTCTTGAGAGGAATCAGTATCTGGTTCAATCACATTTTTATTGTCAATTTTCTAGATCACTTTCTTCACTTGATGCTTTGTCTGTACGCTTTCCTCCACTTTCTTACTGTTTTTTCTTCTTTGATATTCTGAGTTAATTTTCGAGTAACAGATGGTATTTTACCTCCATGCTCTTTACCTCCTCCCTCAGGAAGCACATTTCCTCATTATGCAGAACACTCAGATCCTGCTTACGCATTTTCAGAAAAGCTCAAAGCTCACTCACTTTGCAGGAGTCCATGACTGGGAAGCGGCAGGAGGTAGTGAGTGTGTGGCTGAGGCTGCTGTCCAATTCCAGGCCTGGGCGTTAGCTAGGTGTGAGCAAGGAGAAGTGGGCAGCTGCCGCAAGGCAGAATAGACTAAAGAACTGATTTTTAAAAATCAATTTAACACACATAAAGTCCCCCACAAATTATCTTCCCCAATTATCTTCAAAAAAAAAAAGCTTCTGTCCGAACCCAAACAACCTCAGAGTCATTAGACGATATAAATGAACAAGAATAAATGTTCTATATTCCAAATAATTATTTGAGGTCTTTTCAAGCCTCATACTTTCATTTTAAACTAATATGGAATTAAAAAAAAGAATTACAAAAATATGTTAAGAACTTTCCATTGTTCTACATGTTAATTTGGAGGTCACAAGAATTTATCTTAAAAAAAAGTTGCAAGGTACTTCATTAAAAAAAAAAACCACACATTAAGTATGTTATACTTTATTTAGAATCACGTCAGACAAAGAAAAGATCATCTAGGCAACTCTAAAAAGAACGTGTATAATAACATTTGGCTTTACCAAAAGAAAATGTAAAGAGGTAAGTCCCTTGAAACTTCAAATGCAATCCTTTTTTGGAGCATTTGGTACTACAAAGTAAAAAGAAAACATCTTTCTCTGTACATTATTTATTACTCTTCGATTGAGTAATGCCACCCTTGAATCAGCCATCAGCCAAGTGGTAGTACAGCCACCATATGCACGTCTCCAAATTCTTCTTCATGTATTCTCTTGGAACCCCTGCTGTAAGACTGAACAGTGCAGTGGTGGCATCGTCATGATAATTTTGTACATGGTTTCATATTCCCAAAGGTGATGGACAAATCCAGCCATAAGATTAATACATAATTTTCCTTCTTTAACATAAGCAACTGCATCTCCCTTGGAGATCCCAATGAATGTTTCCATGGAAAACAATTTTTCCTCCAATTTGTATGCTCCCATCAATAAATTCTTTAGCCCCAGGAAGAAAAAAGTATTATATTTAATCTGGATTATCCATAATATCCAAGACTCAATATCTAAACAATCTGTTGAATGTTTAATAAAGTTTGGTCCAATATTATGTCTTATTCATATTATATGGATTATTGCATGTTTCTGTACTACCACTTTTCATAGCAGAATATAGACCTAAAGTCAATTGGGGCAAAATTTCCTTCATCTTTTGTTTTATAGATAGGTTCCGTACTTGGCATCTTCTTGACACTACTGTAGAAGGAAGAGAAATCCTAGCTTCACGTCCTCCATTGTCCCAGCTTGTAGCCCGGCCAGCCCAAGTCCTCAGGCTACAAGTGGAATCAAAAGGAGAAGGGGCTGAGTAGTCCAAAGGACTGGTTGGCTAGCAAGTGAATGGTGGGTTCGTAATGAACATAGTCTAAAGGATCCTGGGGATCCCAGGAGCAGCCTCATGGGGCAGAAAGTGTTGGAAGGCCTGTATCCAGCTGCCATGCTGTTGCTGTCCCCTTCCCCACAAGTCTTTCTGTGGCTGCCTAGCTCTAGCAAAGCCTGACCTCGCCTCCAGTAATTAAAAAAAAATTAAGCATATAATAACTAATATACATGTTACTAAATTCAATAGTACAAAATGTACGGTGAAAGTAAGTTTCCTTTTTGTAACTGTTGCTCGGCTCTTATCATCAGCTGTTGCCAGTTTCTTATCTATCCTTTTTCCTAATATGATTTACTAATTATTACACCTCTGCTAGAATATTTTCAATTTCACGCAAATTTCAAAAAAAAAAAAAAAAAAAAAAATCGGCATTTTTACTAACCATATCACAAATAATCAAGTTTTGCCACCTAAGAGATCTTCAAATTATAAAATTATTCTTAAAATTATTCTCCATAATCTGTACACTCCAGTGGGCAGGAACCACATCACTAGGTTGTATAACAGAAAGCATACCAGACCATATTCCTTCAGAAGACCTGAGTTGCTGGCTGGCCAATTACTAGTGTGAACTCTGACTTTTAATTTGCAAATCTATAAAATGGGAATATTACCTCATTTCTACCTGTAACACAGGGTTAAAAGGATTCAAAACAATAATACATGTGGAAAGCACTCTGGAAACCCTAATGCTATATAAATGTAAGGTTGCTATTATTCAATTATATTTTCATAGCAAACAGTTCAAAGCTGACCAGATGCATAATAAATATTTAATCCAACAGGTATAAGCACATTTCCTATTAGATAAATTATATGCTATATTATACCTACAGAATTTATTTTTTCCTTTAGGTTTACTGAATGAATGTAACAACCCAGTGTCAACAGAACATCTTTCTTTTGGGGAAAATCTATGATCTCAAAAATCTTACTCATAATAAAAGGATATAAATTACTTAGCTGGCTTCCTGATTTTTCTTTTATATTGAGGAAAAATTGTGCTAGTAAGAAGTAACAGCAGGTATTTCATTGAATCTAGCAGGTTAACAATTTTGCCACATGAAACAAGAGTTTAGAAAAGGTCCGAATAAGAGAAGAGAGAGTTTGATGTATGAGAAGCCATTCAGACGATACTGAAGATTAAGTCTACTGTAGAACGGGTATAGAAGATGGTAAGAAAAATAATGAAGTTCCTGCCAATAGATTTTTAATTTCTTTAGAAGAGATGACAGCACTCAAAAAGTTATTAAGAAAAAACAGAAAAGATTAAGTAAACACAATGGTTAATAAACATCTAAATTAGAGAAAACAAATAGCTGAATGTAAAGATTCTAACCTTTGGCAGCTTTTGTTACAGGTTTTCCTTACCTCTTCTGCTGTACTAACATGTCGCCTCTGAGTTTTCTTGGGGCTCAAAAGGTTTCGACGACACGAACCACTCCAAGATGGACTTGGAACAGATTTAATAGGAAAAGATTTTTCATATGCAGACACATGGCAGTGATGATTTGACTTTCCCATAAAAGTGTTTGATAATCCACTAAAAGACAAAGTTTATAAGGTAAGAACAGTAAAGTAAGAAAATCCAAACTAGTGATTACTTTTACTTTCAAGAAATAACAAACACAAGAAATTGATAGGTCGAATGATAGATGTACCACTGGAGGGAAATATACAAGAAATGATACATGGGTTGCTGCCCCAGGTTCTGCCACTTAAGAGGTCTTAGACTGCCAAACTATGTAAGTATCAAACACCTAAAACTGTATGTTTTAGCTTAACAATCTGTAAGTTCCTTTGGTTAGGAACCATAGACCTGTGTGATATGACAGAAAGCTTATCAGATTAAACATCTTCAGAAAACACATACACATACATTAACATACACATACATTTTCTATTTACTCCCCACAGGCCCCTATCCCAAGCCCTTTTGAGGGAATTATTTTAAGAGTAAATACTAAAAGATGGATAAAACTGAAGCCTCTCAACTAAGCTTTTAAACTGAATTTTAAAATTTCCTAAAACACCAACAGAGGGCTCCCATCCTTCATTAAAAACAACCAGGTTTTTTATTAGGCTGCACACTCTCTGTGAACTCTCCCAGCCTGTTTATCTCCTTCTACAGGAGAATTTTGTTTTTGTTTCTTTATACTATTTGTGCCCCATTAATGGAAAAAATGGCAGAAAAAATATTTTTGTGAACTCAAAACCCAGGCTTATCTCTAAGACTGGTAAATAATTTAAAGTTTTTTCTATGTGTTCAGCAAATCTGAGGTACTTGCTATCAAAATAATTTATTTTCCTTCTTTTTTTTTGGCTGAGGACACAAAATAGAGGTAGATAGATGACTAAAATGAATCAATGAAATCAACTGTTTAAATCAATGCATGTGGTCTAAAACCAAATAAAATCAGACTAGAGCTAAAGAAAATCAAAATGCACATATACTCTTCTCTCTTTAACGCTTCAAATGCTGATAGTTTCTATGTGTGTTAGAATAGGAATAGGAGCAAGGACTCAGAATTTCAGGAACAGGCTTATTTTCTTAGCTGGGTTGGATGCAGCTAGGAAAAGACGGTAAGGGCAATATATATAATCTATTTGATAAAGACATAATGAATTCCCTATGATGTCTTTTGTATTTATGTTTCCCAGAGAGTGTGTGTTGTATTTTTAATGCAGAAGTTTTTTTTCTAAAGAAACAGTGTGAGGGCATCTTGCAATACCGCCAGAAAGCAAGAGTTGAACAAGACACAGGAGCAAGCTTGAAGGAGCTCCCACTGGCCAAAGTTGTGAGAATGTGAGTATTAAAAAAATAATGACTGTAGTGGATTGAAACACACTGAATCCATAATGACTAAAAAAAAAAGAACAAGAAAATTCATTTGACCCACATGAAGTAGCTATTAAAAAAAAAAACTTTGAAAATTTGTAATGAAAAACAAAGACCTAATCATATATCCTGCCTTCCTAGTAGGAAATGTATTGCAGGGTAACAAATAGCCCTAGCTAATGAGGGGAAAAAGCTCTCCTTTATAGCAGAGTGCCGATTAGTAAGTGAAGAAATGATAAAATTAGAAAAGTATTATTTAATTAACTCTAATAAAATTATCAGGTCAAAGGGGGTCAAAAGATCCAAACTTCCAATTATAAAATGAATAAGTCGTGGAAATATAATGTACAGTATGGTGACTATAATTAACAATACTATATTGCACACTTGAAAGTTGCTAAGAGAGATCTTAAAAGTTCTCATAAGAAAAAAAATTTATAACTATGGTAATAGATGTTAACTAGACTTATTGTGGTCATTTTGCAATATATTTAAATATTGAATCATTATGCTGTACACCTAAAATCAATGTTATAAGTCAATTACACCTCAATTAAAAAAATTATCAGAGATTATTAATTGATATTAATAACTATTAGGCTGATGGGAAACTGGTCATTCACTAATGACAAAGTAACATCATTTAGATTACATTCTAGTCACAGGGGGAAAAACCTAACCAAATAAGGACCAGATTGTTATCTCCCCAACCCAGAAGTTAATCCAGCACCACTAATGATATTATAGGATTTCTAATATGATATTACCACAGTATCAGCCTTTTTTCAAGTCAAAAATCTAGTTTACAAAAAATAGAGGACAGAGGAGAAAATAATGATACTATGAGAAAGAAATGTCAAATCCAAAAGGTGGAACATTATGCAGAAAAAAGTCATGTCATTAAAAAAAAAGGTCTGTTCTAGATTGTTAGAGACTTAAGGGTGATAGCTACTTTTGGATAAATTATCTAAGAGGATAACTTTTGGGTCAAATAAGAAAATTTAAATATAATTGTTAGTATACAAGACAAAATTTACTGAATGGAAGAGATGATTGACTGAAAAAGCAGATTACAAAAGCATATGGACAATATAAACTCATTTTGAAAAAAATGTGTGTAAGTGCAGAGAAAAGTATCTGGAAGGACATGTACTAAGATGTTACAGAGGTGATCTCTGACTGGTAGGAATGAGATGTTTTTATTTCTTATTTTTGCTTATCAGCATTTTCCTACTTTTTACAAAGCACATGTACTGTTTGTGAATAATATTACTTTAACAAATAAAAGTATGGCATTACTGAGTAAAAAGAGCAACTTGCCGAATGATGCATATAGAATATCTTTAATGAAAACAAAGTAATATTATACATTTCATAGTACATGTAGCATCTATCTGATGCTGTACATGAGTAAGAGAATGAAAGAGATACAAGCCTAGGAAAAAGTTTGGAAAGAAACACACCAAAGGGAGGGAAGAATAAGATTGTGGATAATGGTCAAGAGCTCTTGGGCTTTATTGGCAATGTTTTAAATTTTACAACGTGAATGTATTAATATAGTCTGGTATGATTATTTTAAATGTTAAGAAATGGGAAAATGATCCCCGGGAGTACTGACATGTCTCCAGAGTCCATGTGCTGATAATAACAAAACAAAATAAAAAACACCTTGTTGGTTTCAGTCAACACCAGAAAGGTTAGCCTTGACTAAGCAGGAAATTAAATTATACCACATTCCTAAAATCCTGATAACCAAAGTAAAATTTGAGAAGCCATAAACAGTATTTTAAAAAAGAAATATTTTACCACTATTACAATAAAGTGCCTAAGGGAAAAGTTTCTAAGCCAAACTTCATCTGTCTTTAATAATCACGATAAGCTTGGTGAAGGAATAGGTAGGGCTTATGAAACTGAGCTAAGTAGGATAAAGTTGTGACTCTACTTTCCAACAGAAGTAGCTTAGGACTAGCTGACTAAGATCATGAGGTACAGAGCTGCTTTGGTTTAAGTCAGGTCTCTGTTCACGTGACAGCGCACAAAACGTGCTGGTTTCTTTGCTGCTAAAGTTGTAGGAATTGACTGGTTTTCGCTTTGAAATTCATAACAGCCATATTGATCCTGAAGGATCCCGATATACTCACATCCATCAAGATTTCCTTCAAACCCCTCTTCTCTACTGGTAAGATTTGGCTGTCACCAAAATCCAGCATCAAGTAAATTAAAAGTTAAACGTTTAAAATGGACTTGTCCATATCTCTATGGCTTCAAAGTTCAAAAATGGTGTTATTCTTTTAAAATGCAAATGTAACAACTATCTTACAGCCATTTTTTCTTATATCACGAGAAGGGCTTGTAAACTAAAGCAGCTGGAATACCTACCTTGAGGTCTTTCGGGTTTCGAGGTAAAGACTTCGGCTGTTTCTTGATTTTTGGAAAGTTGAACCTGATGCTGGAGTGGAATTTCTCCACTGACCATTTGCACTCTGGCCAAAGGTTCTTATATCTCCTGAGCCAAGAAAATTGTTTGAGGAAGGATTATCTAAAAGAATAAAAGTATCAATAAATTAAACAATTACCTATAGTGATTCTCCACATGACTGCAACCACGTCCAACATTGTATTCCAAAGTAATGTGGCATAGTACCATGTCTCTCATGGAAGATCCCAGTCTCAACTGCCAGTAAAGTCTGCAGTAAGGGAACTTCTACAAACTATAATTGATTCAGCCATACTAACCTGAAAATTGTTGAAGGAGCTGAATCCTGCCACAGCCATGTGCCTTATCTGCATCAATGTGACTCCGTGGTGTCCACCAAAAGTCAACATTTTACCCCAACTATATCTTGCAAGCACTCCCAGGCCTGGGCCTGAAAGAAGGTAGGCCAGACCAGTAAGAAAGCAGGTGGAGGGCCAAGGAGAATTGTAATTCAAATGTACAACAGTTATTGTTTAATAAGCAGCTGGTGTCTCTTGTTTTTAATTACCATGTTCACAACTCAGGGGATCTAAGAACAGAGATAACCTAATTGCTGCTTATTCTGGCCAGCTTATGGCAGAAATGACCCATCATATGCATCTGGTTCTGGTATGTTAACCTTCAGTCACTTAATGCCATAATCAACAGACATATCAATATTCCAATGTTTGCTACTGCAATCAGACTGAGTGAGAATTATTTATTGTTTGAATTTTCTGACTTGTGGCTTACAAACTGGGGTGATAAAATATCTCTTGAAGTTTCAGCTAAGAATATTATAATTTATATACCCTCCTCTCCTTATCAGCAGGACTGGACAATTTAAAACAGTGCCTTCAAAATAATTAAAATAACTTCAGATGTTAGGCTATGGAACTCCGAGGAGCACCAGTGGAAAAACAATAATTCTCTACTTCCTAAATTTTTGTCTAATGTTGATATCATTTTGAAGATCCTCTTTTAAAGCATATTATTATAGAACTTTGCACAATGTTATATATTTGCTATTTAAAATATTTAATATAGCTTTTGTTACTTTAGCCAAAAAGGCAACGAACAAAATTTTTTTTTTTTAATTGATCAAAATTATTTGGATTCACAGCAAATAAGGAAGAAAAAAAGCAGCAGTCAGGGGGGTGGTATAACTACTTGATTCATCAGTGGATGAACCTAATCTACTTTACTTTCAAAATAAATTATAATCTTTTCCTGTGTAATCATTATCCATGCTTAGCATCTATTACCATTACTTTAAGGATATAGACATGAGGCTAATTAAAATGAGTCTCATTAAAGTACCAGAGAATTATCTTTAAATGCAAAGTAATAACAATAGAAGTTTCGTCTCGCACACTTTTTTGCTAAAATGTGATTAGGGAATGACCGAACTAGAGATGTCTACCAAAAAATGGAAGTTACCCTAAAAGGTGTGAAATTTGAGACTAAGAATAACACAGAATAGCCTCCTCAATGGCATGTTTACAGAGGCTTCCTCTTTAAACTGCAATGGAAAATAACTGGATCAAGCAGTCTGTTTAACCAGAATAAAGTGGTTCTATCCCCTCAATAAATTATCACTGAATAGTCCTCTATTGCTAATATAATCAAGCAAAGCCAGAGAGAGACCAACAGAAGGTTGTAGACACTCTTTTTTAAGTGATAGTTTAACTTGGTATTCATTCCGTCATCATTAAGAAATGAGACTTCAAATACCACAAATAAGATTACTTATTATATGCACATAAATACACACAAAACTATAAGGAAATACACCAAAAATTTAATTTTGGTTATGTTCCAATAATAGAATGATGGATATTTTTCTACCTTTCTCTATAAATTTTCTAAAAGGTTAGGCAATACTTTTATGGACATAATGAAATAAACGTCAGATCTTTAAAAAAGCGTATCAGCCAATCACTTACTATAAAAGTAACCAACAGTTGCTCCTGTTCACTTTAGGATTTAGTTATTATAAACAGGAGGATGCTTTAAATCATCTGACCTACTAAATGCCAGTTTGACAACCTAATTTAACATATTTTCCAAAGAGAAGACACTGATAGAAATTCTAAGCATGAGGAAATCATTTCTTTTCAACTTAATCTACTTTTGTTCGTTTAGGGCTTAAAATGTTTTAATTTTCTTTCCAATTGTACTCCTTATAAAATCAAGAGGTCTTGAAGTCTGACCAGCACTAGTTATTAAAGTAGAAGTGGCACATTTTTTTTACTTTCTAAAACTTTTAAAAAATCAATGTTTTCCATAGCCTAATCTTAAGTGGATTAAGAAGATTTTTTTAAAATTTAATATAGAGAAGCAGATCTAGTAAAGCAGTAAATAGAAAGCTCCAAACCCTCAATTCTAAAGTTTGGGGCTTTCCTGTGTTTTCACCTTGGTGGAGAAAAGGATAGCAAGGTGAGAGAAGAGACAAATACCAATAAAGTCAGAGAGAAGACTACTGTAGTAAACTACGGACTCATTGTCTATCCCAATCAAGAGTTAAGGCTTGAGGTGACTAACCACAGAAATCAATGTGGGAATTATCAAGAAAGAATACATCCAAAGAAGATAGCAGAGACAAAATTCTACAGGATATGCAATGAATTGGAATGGATGTGGCAAAGGAACAAGTTTTTAAAAGTACACAATAAAAAGTAGATTTGAATTAAAGACTTTATTATAAGAAAAAAGTATACAGACCCTAAAGACCCTTGGCATTGAAGATTTAAAATTCTGATTGTTGGGAGTGATCCTGGAGGTCTGTGACATGCCTTAAGTTTGTTTTGTCAGGAACTAGATGAAATTTGGTAGAATTTCGCAAATCTGAATCCTCTGCTTTAGGCTGTAATTTAGAGAATGAATCTAATAGCTAAACATCCTCATTTCAATGTAGCTTTACTATTCACTGTCATTTTCTTTTCATCATCATGTATACAGTAACTGTTATAATTTTTTTCTTTTCCTAAAAAGAGGGCCTTCAAGTGAGAGATAAAACTTCAGTGTAAGATTCTGACATGGGGATCAACTTGTGGTATGAAGACAAATGGGAAAACATAACTCTCAAGAATCATGAAACTGAGTAGAAAGCCAGGAATCTGGTCAAGTATCACCATAGTAATGAATATGATGGTTTGAGATGACCTCACATATATATTTTGTGAATATCGAAGGGCTACGGAAATTTAAAAGACAAAAGCTACGTATACAAATGTTTTTAAGTCACATTATTTATAATAGCTGAAAATGGTGAAGGTGAATGGGACCTAAGCCATAGGGAAAATAATAAAGCAAATGAAGGCACAGACCTATTATCCTAAATCACAGCCCTTTGAGTTTAGTTGTTTCTGAATTCAAAAATTTTGGAATTTTGGAAAGATAACCTGGAATACAGTATGGAACATTTCCAAGTATAATCTGAAGTAGCACGCTATAATCAAAGATATTGATATATATGCAGTAAAACATAAATACTCATATTTACAGAGATAGATAAAAGATAAAATAGAGCTTCATGTCAGGAATGAATTCAGGTCAAATTCTGATGCCAAATGAATTATGAAAAAAACGTGGTTTTCAGAGCCTTCTGGATTTTAAAATTGCACATTAAGAATTGTAAATACTCCTCATCCCAGGTGCATATCAATTCCATGAATTATCGGAAATCAACAGAAAAAGGTAAATATGAAGAATAACATGTAAACAGATGGAAAGTGAAAATAAAAATGTTAGGCTAAAAAAAGATTATATGTATCAAATCATACAATGTGTACTGTGCATGCACACACAGGTCAAAATAAGGAAAAGCCACGAAGAATTAAACTGTGGTCAAATGATTTTGAGTATAATTTTCTATATAAAATTATTAATTGTTGAGTAATTACTTTAAACTAAAAACAAATATTTTGTCCAATGTTAAGTCCAGCATATGAAATTACAGGGAAACACACCTAAGTTCAAATGGAAATATTAACAATCTGGTTTCATTATCCACTCAACTATCTTTCCTCTAGGATTAATAATGAGCTATCAAATCAGATTTCAGGTTCTCTGCTCATCAGCAAGGCCTTTTCAATAATAATTATGGCAGAGTTACTTTTGTAGCAAATTTTTCTATACAAATTATGCACACACTATGTGGAGACCACTCCTCATCCCAGGTGAGGAAATCCAGTGCCCAGGCTAACGTACCACCCACCTAAATGACATTTAAATATAACATAAATCTAAAAGAGCATCATACTAACGTCTTTTTAGGGGAGGAGATCTCATCTTGCTGACAAAGAATCCTAAGGAAGCCAAATAACAACAATAATTATTATTTGCATTTCATATATATTATCTCAATTTATCCTTATAAAAATCCCATTGAGACAGGTTCAATGGTATTACTAATATTCCCATATTTGTGGTAAGGTGAGGAGATTGAAGCAGGACGAGTGAAAAGACATGGGAAGACACTATAATCTTCCTGGGTCATACTGCCAAGAGGCTAACCAACAAAAAACTCTTCATTTCCCCCAAGACAGCCAGAAGATCATTGAAGTCCAAACCTTAGGTGGGAGAGATGAAAAGTCAGGCAGACCAGGGGCGAGACAGAATACCCTAGAGAATGCTGACTTCTGTAATGGATCACAAGTTGAATAGGCAAGCCCTTGAAATATGCAAGCATGGCTGTGGCAGGTGCTAGACAGAGATATGTATTTAACATTTCCTGCCCTGATGGAGGGATAAGCTTGAGCAGAAATAAACTTTCAAGATTCATGGGTTCAAGCAGAATAGAAATAGGCTAGCTCTGTGCTTTAATCAATACAAAACAAATAGCCTTTACATCACATACACATATCTAAAAAAAAAGCTATAGTGATTTTTACAATGGCATAATAAACAAGGAGAATGGATTTCAAAAACTTTCCCATTAAAAAATATTTGGTTGAGACTAAATCAGTAAAGTATCATAGGAACCACACACACATGCACACACAGCTTACTAAAATAATGTTTTAGTGGAGAAAATACCATTTGATTGTGACAATGCTTTTGTACTTTTAGAGATGGTAGACAAAAATGATTTGCAAGTAAGAAATCTGAAAGGTATAAATATCTTGACTCCAAGTAATATGTCATACCTGAATAATAATTTGGACTATAAGCTGCACTTCCTGTAGAACATGTATAAGATCGGTCCAAATTTCCTTCCCTGGAAGGTAATATCTAAACAAAGCAGAAGATTTTTCCTAAATCATACTTTTGACAATAAAATGGTATAAAAATTTCTACTAAGAGAAATGTATCATTAAACGAGATTTTAACAATATTTCAGAACTCAATATAATAAATTAGATTTAAATATATAAATTAAACATACTAATAAGAAAGGAAAACATGCAGATAATCTGATGAAATAACTGAGGCTTCAAAGGGAAAAATGGGTAACATATCTGTTATACAACTTAATTCAAAGAATGTTCATTAGAAGGTAAATATGCATTTAGTATATCCTGTTCTGAAAGCTAGCTATTACCATCTATCAAAACGGTGGACAAAACTGACCCAGTTTCGATTCTTTTGAAAACTTTATAGAGTTTTTCATCAGGGGTGCTGCTGCAACCCAGTATAAATCTGGAAATGTATGAATATATATTCAGTTATCAAAATAATTATTAGGGGCAGATGCTACAGGTATTTAGTACTCAGAGGCCAAGGATGCTTAACATATGCTCAAGCCAGATTCACAAAGCAAAGGATCGCCTCATTCAAATTAGTAATGGCTTTCCTACTGAGAAAGATGGCTTTTTAAATACTGCTCCTCAAACTTTAATGTGCATATAAATCAGCTAGAAATTTTTTTTTAATGTAGATTATAATTCAGTAGGTATGAGGTGAAGCCTGAGATTGTGCATTTCTAACAAGCTCCCAGGTGATGCTGATTCTTTAAGAATCTAAACTTTATAGCACGGAGAAATCTCAGAGCTGTTGTATATTTACACACACATATCCCACTTAATGGTCAGCAATTTTAAGACACTAGTTTAAAAGAACACGGATCTAGGTATTGGTAACTGTAATATTCAGAAGAATAATAAAGAATTTTCTCAAAGTTACTATTTTCTCAAAGAACATCATAACACAGTTCTTGTCTTAACTTTAATATATCAAACAGAAATCCAAACACTAGACTTACTGATTCTAAAAAGTTTATATGTGTGCCTGTACTTTTGAGTGTGGCATTTAAACTACATCAGATGAAAACTTAGGCCAAAATAATTCATTAATTAAGGGAAGAAAACTAATTCTAACCTGATGGTCAGATAGTGAAAGCTGGTCCTCTGGAAAACCTGTTTGTGACAGGAGATGGGTTTTGAATATGGAGTTGTGGTTCACTAAAGTTACTTCTCCAGCATCCATTCTTATCCTATCAGCAATATCATCTGGGGAAAGAGATCAGATTAGTTCAAGACATATAATTCTTTAATAACTACATTCTTATGAACCAATCTTTTCACTTAATAAAAATGAGTCCCAAAGAACAGCTCTACAGTTAAAAAAAACCTCTCTTCATAAATAACCATTGGCAAGAGATCTCAAAATGTCATTGTCAAAGAAAGAGGCCCATGTACAGAAACAGGCTCCTTTGGAATTGTGATCACCAACAAATCGTCCAAAACTTGAACAAGTAATAACAAGATCTTGATTCAAAGTTTTAAAAATAATAAAAGTATTAAAAAAATGGGGAAAAAATTCACCATTTAAAACAAACACTTGTCAACACTGGTTTATTCCTTCTAACTCAAAAAGGTGCTTTAAAAATTAATCCACCTAAAAATCTTTTTCTGTAAAAAGCATAATTTATTCATGTGGCTCTTAATGGACATCAGCTCAATCACTATAAAACTGTGACAGAACCTTACTTTATAAGCATTTTGAGACCTTTGTTACTTTGTTATAAAAGAGCTAAAATAGGAACAAATGAGAGTGAGGAAACTCAATGACTTACAATGAGATTAGCAATAAGAAAAAAGGGAAATGAATGAGACAGAGAGGGAGAGAGAGAAGGCAGACAAAGCAAAAGGAGAGAGAGGGCTAATGAGGATATAAAAGGAGCATATGCGATGATATAAGATCTAACTGTACAGATTTTCAACCTATTCCTAATTTGGCAACTAGTCCTGACCTTCCTTACACTGATCCTCTTTACATACATAAAGTACTATGAATAGCGGAAAATGTTCCAATCACAATTAATTATCAGTGCCATTAGCTAAATAAAATTCAAAATTTACCGTAATCAAATTATTTATCTCATAGAAGGAAGTATAACAGTACTAAAGAATAAGGACTCTGGAACTAAACTGCCTGAGTTTAAATTCTGCTTCTGCCAGTTATAACAGTGTGACCCTAGGCATGTTTCTTAACCTTTGTGTCTCAGTTTACCTGTTGATATAATGGATACAATAATACGTACTATAAGGTACACTTGTAAGGTAACTATAAAAAATTAAGTGAATGTATTTTAAGTACTTAGAACAGGGCCTAGAACATAGAAAACGTCTACTAGTGTATATTTGGCTTTTTCAATACAAGGAATGAGAAAATGCTTCCAAACAATGCTATAAACAACATCTCAACCAAAAGAAAATTGTTTGGTATTACATGATTAGGATGAAATCTCCCTTAAAAATTATTAAGCGCAAAGATGTAAATATTGAAAATGTTAGGAAAATCTATTCTTTCACTCCAGCTTAACTAAAAGAACTGAAGGACTACTTCATAATCTTACCCATGACAGGTCTTTTCACATCACTGACTTCAGCAGATACAAAGTCCTACAAAAGAAAACAGAAAACAGAAACGTTATACACTGAAATATCTCCTTCATCTGATTTTAAAACAGGAATCCACTCAGAACTGACGTTTGTGTTTTTAGTGGAAAAAAAGATAAAGTGGTAAAGGAGAGCTGACTTGATAAGAGAATGAGAACTAAAACTAGCCTGAGGTAGTTTCAATAATTCTACAATCTACGCTATAGTAAACAGCAATTACAGACTACCCACAGCATCACAGAATAGTACAGCAAGAAGCAAGTTGGAAGAGTCAACCCTTTGGAGATAAATTTGCATATGATCATAAAACTGGTTAGTGACTACACTGAAATTACAGCCTAGAAATTCTTCCCAATCCATTGCTCTATTACTTCATGCTAAACCATTTCATAAACAAGTGATACACCTTATGATGGTCCTACTAAGATTTCTGTTCCACATAGGTCTTACAAAGTGGCCAAAGCTACTGATATTCTGAGGACAATCAAGGATTACTTTGCAGTTATACTAAGTACTTTGTCCCCCATCATTAATCAAACTGCTAAAAACCAAAGCCCCTTTGCCTATAAGAAATTATTTTCTCCTCTGATGTATGTAATTTTCCCAGAAAAAGGAAGTTAAAAGCCTAACTGCTTGGAATTAGGTTAATAAACATACTCCCTGCACACATGCTTCTTGGCAGATTTCCAAGAGGGGAAGACTAGGTAATAGTCACACTTACGTTACTCATAATCTTATCACTGTATTTTTTTTAAAAGATTGAGTACTTCAACTACATAGCGATATCAGGGTTTCAATCTACTAAGGAGACTGGTCGATACACATATATATTCTTTATGGTCACAACAACAAAGTGCGCACACAAAGAAGGCTGCTTCAGCTTTTCTTGGCATAGCTATAGACTAAGTAGAATAATCATCTGAATATCTGGTCTCCCCCAAAATTTAAGCCTTAGATTTAGGCTTCAAATATTTCCAAATGTTCAACTTAACAAAAGGCTTCTGTCTGGAAATTTTTCAGGTTACTCTTTTCTCTTCTTCTTCTTTTTCTTTTTTTAATAAAACAAAATTCCCTGGGTCTCAGATTAAGAGGGAAAAACAATACCCTCAACTAATAAACTAGCAGTAGCCTTTTCACATTTCATTCTATCAGGCCATTTCATAATTGTCATCACTAGCCTTTTTTTGTTGTACTAAGAAGAATGCCAATTTAAAGACCTGGTGCCCAGTACAACAGTCCCATCTCAACTTCTTTTGCATTGCTGAATAGATGTGAAGAGAGAGGCAAACAAGAAATCAAAGAATTTTTAAGATTATGTCCAGAGAAGTTTAAGTCACTTGCCTAAAATCACACAGATGGGGTAAAGGGAAAAAAGTCCAGGTATTCTGACTCAACCAATTGTGCTTTCAACAAACGTTACAAAACTTTACATCCTTTAACATATCTTCATTCAGGGATTCATACACTTTAGCAAGATAAAAGTAATCCCTAGCTAACTCTGGGGACTCCCTGCTGTTTTATAATTTTAATAATTAAAGCCCCAAGTTTACATTTTAATACAAACATATCCAGCTTCTTCAGTGTGTTTACAGTACTTTCTTTTTGCCACTTTGCAATTACATTGGGAGAAGGGATATTTTACCCCAAGATTCAACATGAAATGCTGGATCTGGAACCACTGATGCCACCAAATTCTTGCAAGCATAAAAGTTTTTTCCTTTTAAGAAAAGTATTTTAAAAACTCATTTCCTAATTCACATTGGTCACTTATTTAAAGAACATGAGCAGTTACAGATAATTCAGGTGAAGTCAGGTTAGTAGCTAAACACAAGACAAGAAATCTGAAAGAAAAAAAATAACGGCAAAGTCCTGGACAGTAACAAAATGTAACAAGTATGGTAGAACATTTATAAACTTACATACATGCAAAAAGGTGATTACAAGAGAATGTTTAGAGCTATGAAGTTACTAGAAAGTATATACTGTGGAGAAACACTGTACAATTAGCTTTATCCAGGAACAAGATGTGGTTAGAATTTATGATACGAAAAGGGTGTGGAAGTGATCATGTGAATCACTCTACTCTGAACTCTGGAAAATTATGTATATGATACAGTTTGTACTATATCGCATTATTTGTTTTTGTTTTTCATATTTTTACATGTATTCGCTCCCAATTAGACACCAACACCTTAAACACTAAGTATTCAATGTCGTTCGTACACAAACATTTACTGTACATCAATTACATGCAGGGTACCAGGGATAAAAATAAGGTGGTTCCTTATGCTGCTGAGACGCTCACTGTCTACTGGGGGAAGTCAGATGCATAAAGGGATACTTACAGCAAGACAACAGAGCTGGTACAATTGGTAGGTGTGTAAGTTAGATAAAGGAAAGACTTCCAAAGCAGTAGTTATGAGTTACATCACCTTAGCTTGAAGTAGCAGAACCTGTTTTTTAATCCATTTGCTCCCTCTTTAACTTATCGAATAGGTGACATGAAAACCATCTTTGCGGATGGGGTAATTAATTGGAATCAGGTAAAAACGAATGAGGCATCTGAGGATAAAAAGCATGAGGCTTCTAAAATGGAACTAGAGGGTAAAAAAAGGAAGGGGATCTCTAAATTGTAAGAAAGCTAAGGGATCATGCTTAAAAAGATGCTTAAGGTTTCACTGTAACTGCAATTTCCAATTTAGTGTAATCTATCTTTCAATCCGCGTCCTTAACACAAATTATCTTTATAAAGAATAAAGATTTAGGAGATGATGCGATCTATTCAATCCAGAATATCCAATTAGAACATGGACTCTGAGTCAAATAGTTGGTAGCCTATAAAAGGCTTTATATAAATTTTATAAAAATCACCCCCCCCGAAATATAATAAGCGTACCAAACGTGAAGTGAAATGACTTTAACAAGGCTGACTTGAAAGTGATAAAGGAGCAAGTTATTGCCAACAAGATAGTGAAAACACTGCAGAGGTACCGATAAACAGAAATCACCAAGCTCAAGAGAAACTGGGCATATATCCAGAGACCACGTTAGGATACACCAAGAAAGGCACGGTTCAAGGGAATTACCAGGAGGCGATGAGCCAGGTAAGCAAACTGTGATGGTTAAGGGGATTTTCATAACCTGGGCAGGAGGGTCCAGACGTTTCTTTCTGGTGGTGGCACTAGCGATATCATCTCAGGGAGATACCAGAGTAAAAGAGTTGGCGAAATGTTTACGTGAGACGCAGAAGTAGTATCATTCAGGTCTCAAGGAAGGCGTGAGGTGAAGCAGGTGTAACAGAAAGCTGAGATTCCCGGTGAAAACAGCTTTCCCTTGAGAGTCGACCCTGCTCTGGCGGGAAAGCCCCGAAATCCCAGCCGGCCTGTTCCCTGCCAGGAGGGCTGGGCAGTGAGATGAGGACTCCCGCAACGGTACGGAGACGGCCTCCCCACAGCCCAAGAGAAAAAGGCCTGAAGGAACGGCCTCGGGAAGCCTAACTAACGGCCGCCGGCCAGATCCCCGCCAGCGGACAGCAGGGGGGAGGGGAGGTGGTCCCAGGGGGCGGGGCAGGGGAAAAAGCGCCTTTCCCGCAGCCGTCCCCACTTCCGCCCAGCCCAGCCCAGGCTACCCGGCCCGGAGCAGCACTGCTTCCCGGCCTGGGCTCCCTCCATCCTCACCCCTCCCCCAGCTTCCCGCCGCCACTCACCGAACCGGAACCGGCTGCTATACGAAGGGGTTTCCGGCCGGGCGCGGAACGCAAAACCCGGGAACCTCCGCGAACCGGAACCGCCTCCACAATACCGGAAGAGCCGCTGGGTGGCTGCGGAGGAGGAGGAGGGTGGGGCGGGAGGTCAAAGAGCAGAGTTGACTCGCAAAACGCCTGCGCAGTGTGGCGAGGCCTGAGAAGCAAGGGATCGTCTCAGGCTGTGGTCCTAATTTTCCTGTTCCTCTTTCAGTTTGGGCTTTTCCTTGTTCTCGGAGTGGTGTTAGTGTGACTTTCGTCCTTCGCTTTTCTCTGTTCCCTCGACCCCTTAACCCGCCGCCTTCTGGTTCCGCTTCGCGATTTTGTGCTTAGGCTCTGGTTTCCATGGCAGCCTACTCTGTGGCCTTCCATCTGCGGGAACCTGTGATCACCTTGACTAATGTAGATCTGAGAGCTAAATCGAGCTCAGGCTACATCGTGTTTTATTGAGAATTACAGAACGTTAATGCTTATAGAGGTTATTGGAGAATATTGGAGATATTTTAGTCTAATAGTTTCAGAGAAGTGAAATCATTTCCCAAAGTTATAAATGTATGGCAGGTCTGGAATTATGAAACAAGTTTCTTAACTTGCAGTCCTGTACTCTTTGCACCACATCATGCTTGATTGGCCATTTGGAAAAAGAAAGAGGGGAGGGGAAGCAGTTTGGGATTGGCATAGGTTAGCCTCTGTAAACATGTCAAACTTTCCAAAATCTGTAGGAGTTGGGAACATGGGTATAGAAAAAGCTATTGGGAGTCCACCAGTGACCTACTTTTCTGAGTAAAAATAGGAAAAGACCGAGGCATATGCCCCCTGAAGAACTGAATGGTGTTAATCTAGTAATTAACCTGTTATCTGCGACATACTTTTTAAGAGAAAATAATGGAAAGAAATATATTCATTCAGATTTTTTACCAAGCCCCTCAGTTTGGTGGGCCTCTGGGCCTAGGCCCTGTCTAGAAGTCTTGGAGAAATTACTCTGAGTAGGTAGTCTAGACCCTGATGACAGTCACAATCTGAGCTCAGACTTGAAGAATGGAAGCCTCTGGAGGCCCCCCCACCTTTTAGCTACTCTTAACAGGTGGGAAAGGGGGACGCTTGCTGAGTTCAGGGATCTTGCTCTGTCAGCTGTATAAAAGTAAATTATTTGTATCACTTCATATGCTGATTTTTAGACTGTCAGGTCTATTAGTACTGAGCATACCTGGTCCATGTCACTTTTGTCCATCTTAATCATTTCACAAATTTTTGGATTAAACTCTGTCTCTATTTCTAGGAAAAAGCCATGCGTAAAAAGGAATTGCATCTGAAATTTTTCATGTGTGTGATTCAATCCCGCCAGTTAGTCAGGACTCCTCAGAGAACAGGTACCGTTGTCTCCTGATCCTACCCCAGTGACAGAATGGGGTCTCTTGCAGGGAGTCTCAATACAGCATGTGAGACTTACTAGTGTAAATGCAGGCTTTAGGGGATCGACTGACCTTGTTTATTCCATCCCTACTATGACAAAATATTTGTCACTGAGTGATTTTTTTTTTTCCTGGTACGAGTATCAGGTGAGAGTTTGACCTGATGTATTGGGATAAGCCATAGATAAGAAGGACTTGGGAATTGAGGGAGAACATGAGCTGTAGTTGATTACTCTGTCCTTCATGAACTATTTCAACCTTTTCTATGGGAGTCCTTGTTGCCATTGTAATTGATACTTCAAAACCTATAAAATAGTCCCAAATAAAACTGGCTTTCACTTCCACCCCAGTCTCAAAGAATCTAGTTACGAGGTCTGCTTTTCCCTATTTATGTCAAAAGAGTAGAACCTTTTTGAGGTAAGATAGTTGTTGAGAAGAATCATCACTTCTCTAATTTTTGACTGGATTTATGGAAAAAAGGCCCTGGACAGCCGAGTCATAGAGAAAATGAAAGAGAATACTTCTTTTCCTGAATCCCATCTTGAGGGTGACCTAAAGATATTGCTTCTCAGCTGGAGAAGCTTCAACTTCCAGCATGCACTTACAAAGGCCACCACCTGAGACAGATGCCTTGAAGACTCTAGATACTATGGATGATCCAGACACCATGGAAAGCATACCCGTTTTGAACAATGGTGAGACATGTGGTTAAATAAGGGTGAGGAATGTGGAATGAGTATTGGAAAGTGAAAAGTTTATGCATGGCATTATAATTTAGGCTAGACTTGCCAAATTTGAAGTATGAGTTAAGACACAGGGAGAATGTGTGTTTGTGTATGTGAGAGAGACAGACAGACAGACACCGAGATCTGGGAAACTGTACAAAGAGGAACAGTTCTCTCTGAAGAAAAGCTCGATTTAGCCAATAGTAAGTTAATCGGTGCCCTCGTAATTGTAAGCTACTAATCTGGTTTATCCTGTCATCAGCAACCTTAATATGTAAAACTGTGAAACTTAAAAATGGATTAAATTTAGGAGTTACTATATTGCAAAGTAATTTCAAATATTGTAAAAAAAAAAAAAAAAGATTCACCATAAGAATTAATTTGATAACAAATGTCTCTTGTGTATTTTAAGTAGTGTTCAACTCATAAGCAAGTTATATGAAACTTCAGAAACATACCTCTGCTTCTTCTCAACTTAAATACATTTATTTTAGAGTTAGTTCACTGCAAAATTTATTGAGTTCCCGCTATGTGCCCAATAATATACTAGAAATTATAGAAAGACTAAATACACACACACATATGAGATGTAACCTTATCACTCCCAATAGTTTACATTTTGGAAATGCCTTAGAGATTATTTAGTTCAGCTCCTTATATTTTTAGAAGCAATTCAGTTCTAAAAGTTTTTCCTCAAGAAGTTAAATTCGTTGGAGTAATCACTCCCAGTGCCTGTGAAATATATAATGGTATTCATTCAATAATGTTTTAAGCAGTTACTATTTGAAGTCATTGTACTAGGCTCAGTAGAAGATGAGAAAATGAGTTAGACACTCCTTATCCCCCAGGAGCTGACAATCAAGAAGGGACATAATATGAGACAATGTGTAAGTTAAGAGTTTGATAACTTTGGCTCAAAATGTTGAATTTCAAAAGAGGATGCTATGGAGATGTAGGAAAGGGAGGGGCCAGCTGATTGCTTAGGCAGAGATTCACTGAGCTCCAGCATATAGGCTGGATATCATGGTCCAGTCCAGTTTTAAGCTTTAAATGGCATACACTCTAATTTAATTCAATTTCATTAGCATACCCAGAATTAACCAGTCTTCTAACTCTCACACACACACACACACACACACACACAACGTTTTATATACAAGAATGCCGATTTATTAAGTTATTGGAGCAATATATATCTATATATGGCAACCATGTATCTGATCTATGTCCCTTTAATTGACTTGCTTTGTCCATGCATAAAAAGCCACTAGGTACAAGAAATAAGCCCAGCTGATAGCCTTGACCTACAGTTTGTTGAATTCGTTTAGTTTACTCCTTATTTACCTTCATCTTCCATGCTTTTCCCATTATCATTTGCTCTATACCTAATACTCATCTCAGACCCCCTTTATTCTGATGATCCATTGGGACCTACTTCTGTGGTTTGAACTCAGCATTATCCCATGGACAAAATTCTGATGTTCAACTTCTGCCTTTAAGTATTGAGGCCTCAGGTAAGAGCTACATTTAACCTTTCCAGCTTTCCCTCTAGAGGTGGAAAATCAAATATCTTCCCAATTAGACCCAATGAGATCTCTATTCCTCTTTTTGTGCCTTTTCCCTGCCTGCTTTCCTGTATCATTTCCTCCTTTCCTCCTTCACTCTTTTTTCTGCCTTCTTACCTCCCTCCTTCTCTCCTTCCTTTCATTCCTTCCAAGAAAATTGGCACATACTGTGTCAGGCACTAAACAAAGTAGGTGCCTGCCTGCCCTCATGAAGTTTATAGTCTTGTGGCAGTAAAATAGTAATAACATGGTTAGGTAATTAGAATGGTGTTAGTACAATGAAGGAAAATAATACGTACCATGTGATCAGTATAAAACGGGGAACCTAATCTGGCTTGATAGCTCAGAAAAACCTGAGAGATGAATATGCATTAGCCAGCCAAAGGGGGAAGATGAGCTTTCTGGGGAAAAAGGACAATAGGCTCTGAAATGAGGAGGAATTGGCTTATTGGTGGAGCAGAGAAGGCCAGTACAACTTGAGTGAGGGGAAAGAGTGGCTGGAGAGTGAACTATAAAGGTGGTATAAGACTAAAGTCATGCTACGCCTGCTAGGTCCTCCCATTCCTGAGCTATGTCACTGAAGAGTGACAGGATAATATTTGTGTTTTAAAAAGATCATTTTGGCTCCTGGTTTGAGGATGGAATAGAAGGGGCTAGAGTATTTACCTGCTCTGATGGGATGGATAGTGTTACCACTTTGCTCTATTTCTTTCACCTAGTCAGTGTAGTTCTATAGGGCATGAATGAGGAAGTCGTACTGTCAGATAGCATGGTTGGCAGAGTTGAGCCCAGAAATAATGATGCCAAAACATCCAGAAACCCTGGTCTGATGTTCCTCTGTTGCCACTGCCGGCCTGAAAAAAGTCGTAGGGACTCCCTCCAGGATGTTCCGCTCTTTGCTCTAAGTGAAGCTATATATGGAGATGCTGAGCTGTAGTCCTTAAGAAAAATGGAATACATTTTGTTTTTAGTCTCACACCTGAAAGGGAAGCAGCTACAGCCAATCAGTATAAACAGTTTTGCCTGTACTGTGATGAGGTAGGCTCTGTGTGTGTGTGTTTCTGGCTTATAGAGGATCAATTCCTAACATAAAGAAGGCATTTAGTCTTGCATTGGGGCACAGCAAGGGAGTAAGTCCCCTAAGCCCCTAACCTTTGTAAAGAGAGGTGATTAGCATTCCTAGGTCGCCATGAGGAGGACAGCTACCTCCTGGACAGATGCTCAGGGGCAGCTTTGGGGTCCCGGCTCTGGATCAGTAGATCAAATTACTATCTAAAGCCTACCCTGTGCATAAACCTTCCTGTTCACTGATGGGCAACTGGCCTTGGTTGGTAACCTGTGACTCCAGTACTTCTTATTGGGCTGCACATGGGGGATCATGTCAAGATAGTAAGCAGTGTAACACCCATCTGTCTTTTGTGCCACAGCTTCTCCCCAGAAGCACAAGACCTTACTATCATATTCTTTATCTAAGCTATTTGTCACCAGCATTGTTCATGCCCTCCCCACCCTCTATTCCTTTGACAGTACACTCACACCTAAGTGATTTATGCAGACCAGGATACAAAGTTACCCTAATATTGTGAATGCAACAGATATGTAGAGATGATTGCTCTCCATGGCCCAAGTTTTTTCCAAGCAGGTATACTTACTTTCTTCATCAGAGACAAGATTCTCCATGTATAAACGCTATGTTATAGTGATCCAAGAATCTGCTCTTGCTGAAGGAAAATCAGTGGGAGTACTGTCTCTATCAAGATTGCTTTAATTTCAGCCTTGAACTTCTGATCCCAACCTTTTAGGACCAACTCCAGAGAACTTGGGTTTGTATAGAAGTAAGAAGACCAGATAGCTATTTGTTTCAATCCAGAGAGAGGCCCATACCTAATTGCTATGTATGTTTCACAACATCTACCCACCACATCATGGTAGCCCATTTACAATTCTGATTCTAGTCCATAGGAAATCTTGATGATCCTCTGCTATGACATTCTTAATTTGTTCCTGCATCAGAACCTTTGCATTTGGTATTCTCCCTACCTGAAAACTGTTTCTCCAAATGGTATTATGGTTTTCTGTCTTACTTGTTTAGACATCATCTTAGAATATCATCTCAGCAATATTTTTCCAGTCCACCCTACTTAATATAACACCCTTGTCTCTCTGCTTCTTTGCCCTGCTTAATTTTTCTCTTCAAAACTCTTACTACTACTGATTAATTTGTTTATTGTCTGCTTTCCTCACTAAAATTTAAGCTCCATGTGGACAGACAGAGTTTTTTTTTTTTTCTAATCCTGGATCCCCTTGAGTCTAGACTAGTGCCTAAGATGTAAAAGGTGCTCAGTATTTGTTGACTGAATACATGAAACCTATAGCGTGCTATTTCCTGTTCTCCTGAGTTAGAGTCACACCTGGATGACTGCCATGCCTACTTATTTCTAAATGTCCTGGTATACCATCACTACCATCATCAACATCATCTTCATCTTCTCCTCATAATGGTCTAAATATAGATCTGTACCCATCTGTAGTCTTGATACCATCCTAGTGGTAGTGAATGGACTCATGAGCATGGCATCCTCTTTATTGCCTCCTTCCCATCTCTGCCAGCCTTTAGTAATCATTGTCAAACAAATCTTCTATCCTTCTGTTCAACTTCCTGGCAATAATGTCTGGTTTTATCCTAGTTTAGAGGATACTGTCCAAAGCTCTCTACATCTTCATTTACTTATCCACTACTTACAGAGTTAATGATCAGAGCATATGAACCAGGTACTTTAGAGTACCTCAGTTGGTTTACTCAAATGCTCTTCCTATCTAGCTACTGCAGAATTCTCCTTAAACATATTCTTAGGCTTTTCTTCTCCAGAATGCCTTTTTTCATAATATTATAATTTTTACCCCAACTATTTGCCTGGACTTTATGCCAATATCCTAATAGCTCACTGATACCTAGAGAGCTCTGGGAAACCTGAGAAGACCTTTTAAATGTTTTCTTGTACACTGAGAGTCAATATAAACAATATGTCTTTCATTTCTGGGTACCAGGGTATGACATATAAGGTGAGATTCTTCTCTGTGCACATTAGCTTTGCCTGACTTATTGAAAACAGGAAGACCACCACCAGCTAGTACAAGATAGAAAGAATGGTGGACTTTAGCCACATGTCTTTCTGGGTCCAATTGACCTTCTTCTTGTGGCTTCAGTCTTTTCTCCCCAACCCCCTGCCAAAATCTCTAAACCCTGAATTCTAGCTACCAACCTCAACAACTGAAGAACGCTGATTGTATTTGGGACAAAATCCTAGATTTCTATCAGTACCCCAGCTAATTCTTATACTTGAATTATTAAAGTAGATATAAGTCCTATTCAGAGATCTATCAGAATGCCCCACGTTCTTTTCCAGTACAAACCCAGGACATTTCAGCTTTATCCTCTAGAGGAAGGGTTTTGGGCGTCATTTTCCAGCCCTGTTAAACCATATTAGCAATGAAAATGATTTCGGAATGAGTACAAATTCAGCTACCAGCTTAGTTCGGTTGTCTTGGGAATTTGTTGGCACCATCTCTTCATTGACTATCTAACTTTCTGCTTTGCTCTTGTGATACCTGGTCCTCT
The DNA here is from genome assembly GCF_902729225.1 of Pteropus medius. NCBI lineage: Eukaryota > Metazoa > Chordata > Mammalia > Chiroptera > Pteropodidae > Pteropus > Pteropus medius. Next base: position 1,910,595 of record NW_024349519.1, on the reverse strand, counting down.
AACTCTGCTAAACTGTGAACCTTACTCCTGACACTTTTCTTAGGTAACCTAGCTTGTACAGCAATGTTTAGACCCCTTCCTCTGGCCATTCTCCCTTAGTCACCATATTGTGTTCACCTGTAGGTTTCATGTACCCTGCCTTAAGGGATGCTTGTCAGCCTCCCCCATTGGAGAGATGAGGTTTGGACATATACCATATTTTCCAGAACTGCCTACATCGTAAACATTCTCTCATCATCAGTCCACCACCAAATTAGTCATCCAAATTTTGATTCATAAGTCAACCATAGCCAGCTTACGGTACACATTCTGAGTTGTTAAGGTTCCTGGGAAACTATATTTGAAATTTAAAAGTTATTTGATGAACAGAGAATTGGGGAAAAGTGAACTGTATGAATTGGATTTAAGAATAAAATTAAAATCCATTTTTAAGGAGCTATGACTGTTATATCTTCCATCTTTCTAATGCTAGAAACATTTGTATTTTACCAGTATCCTTCTCTCAAACAGTACTAAATAAACACTACCAAATTCATACTATCCAGATTAATTTTTTTGTTCCACTTATCCTCAATGTAAGAATTTAATACATTACAACTGTTGACTGTGTTTTTGATTTCTACAGTTGTATCCCAAGTCCAATGAAATGTAAACTTCCCATGAACCTTTGATAGTCCCTCTAGATTATAAATTCCATGAGAGCGTATCATATCTTAGTACCTGACAAAATGGCTGGCACATAACAAGTCCTCATAAATATTTTTAAATATATGAATGAATTATAATGAATAGGGGTTTCTCTAGATTCTCATCAGGAAGACATTTACAGCTATTTCTTAATGTGATATATTTCTTCCACTAGCTACTCTTTATTTTGTGTTGGCTTTTACTAGTTTAACTCTCAGAAAGTAATGTCTTCAAGTTGGGGGATTACACTAAGACTACCATAAGCAAGGTCTAAGTACTTCTGAGGAAATTCTTCTTTTCTGGGATTCCTACCCCCATCTGACATGAAGGTTCCGTAGATGCCTTTTGAGATGATATATCTTTGATTTGTGTTCATTTAGTTTTCCAGGAACTCCTGGGGATGATTGATCTTGGACAGAAAAAGGGATCGAAAGGATCGAGTGCCTTAAAGATAAGCTTATGAGTAACTGAATGACATTTCCTTGCCTTCACCTAGTTAAGGTAGACTCATTAATGTGGTAATTCATTAAGAACATTTTCAGTGTAGACACAGAAGTTGGTAGTGGGTATAGTGGGGAAAGGATGTATTGGCTCTCCAATTTCAGTCTTCAACTTCATTGTTGGAGTTACAAACCTCAGAATGTGTGGGGAGCTTTTCCAGCTTTTACTTTTCCAAATATTTTAAACATCTTTATTGAGATAAAATTTATATATTATAAAATTCACCCATTTAAAGTATATAATTTGGACTTTAGATTTTCCATGTAAGGAGCATGGAAGTCCCCACTTCATCCCAGCAACAAACAAAAGTAAGAAGACCTGAAAATCAACAACTCTTCTTGGATCCATAAGAGAGGGGAAGACAGAGGGCAAGCTGCTGATCCCAGAGTTGGAGAGACAGATGGGTGAATACAGTTCATCACAGTTTATTGGAATAGAATCTCACATCAGCAGAAACCTCCTTAGGAACCAGTGATGGGATAGGAAAACATGAACTATAATTGATAAATTTCTGGAGGCTCAGTGCAGACAACTCTGGGAGCTAAAAACTACAAGGTGACCCAGTCAAAGGGAGGTCTCCAAAATATTGTGAGATTTCCTTCCAGGAGCTCAACCAGATTCCCACGGTAACTATCAGAGAAAAATCGCCTCAGACTTCTGGCAGGGGGAGGAAAAAAGAAGCCATTTTGAAATATGCCAAAGTACCCTGTCCTACTTAACAAAGCTTGTCCTCAGGGGAAACTAGTTAGCCAGAGCCTAACTTGCTGGGTTATTATCAAGTGCTAACTGACTTGAGGAAGAGAAATACCCAACTTCAACCCACTTTGGTTATTCTGTCCCACCCAAGGAAAAGGAAAAAGATCTGAGAAATACTTTTGAAGTTCACAGTCCAAAGACACAGTCTCACTAAAAGACTGAGACCTAATTATAGGGCTACAGAATGCTTTCTCTCCCCCTACACCTCACTACCACATATTAAAGGTTTATTTATTTCCTTTTACCCAGTACATCGTGTCTGGCTATCAAGAAAAAATTACAAGGCATACATAAAAAGGCAACAGTTTAAAGAGACAGGGTAAGCATCAGAACCAGACATGGCAGGGATGTTGGAATTATCATATAGAGAATTTAAAACACCTATGATTAATGTACTAAGGGCTCTAATGGATAAAGTAGCATGCCAGAACAGATGTGCAGTGTAAGCAGAGAGATGGACAACCTAAGAAAGAACCAAAGAGAAATGCTGGAGATAAAAAATAGTATAACAGAAATGAAGAATGCTCCCGTTGGGCTTGCTGGTAGACTGAACATGGCTGAGAAAAGAATCTCTGAGCTGGAGGATATATTAATACAATTCTCAAAAATTAAAGAGAACGAAGACTGAAAAAAAAAAAAAGCAGAACAAGTTATCCAAGGACTGTGGGACAACCACAACAACAGATGTGACACACATTCAGGGGGACCACCAGAAGGAAAAGAAAGAGAAAAAGCAGAAAAAATGTTTGAAAAACTAATGACTGAGAATTTCCCTCAAATTAATGTCAGATATCAAACCATAAATCCAGGAAGCTTAGAGAATACCAAAAGAGATAAAGATAAATGCAAAAACAAAAACAAAAAACAAAACAAAACTACACCTAGTCATATTTTCAAATTATAGGAAAAGAGAAAGAGAAATGCTGAAAGAAGCCAGAGGGAAGAAACATCTTACCTATGGAGGAACGAAGATGAAAATTGCATCTGATTTCTCCTCAGAAGCATGCGAGCAAGAAGAGAGTGAAGTGGAATACTTCAAATGTTGAGAGAATAAACCACCAAACTAGAATCCTGTACCCTGCAAAATTATCTTTCAAAAGTGAAGGAGAAATAAAGACTTTCTCAGACAAACATAAATTGAGGGAATTTGTTGCCAGTAGACCTGCCTTTTATAAAATGTTAATAGAAGTTCTTTAGAGGAAAGGAAAGTGGAAACTTGGATCTACATGAATAAAAGAAGAGCATCAAAAGTGGTGGAAGTGGGAGTCAAAAATTTGGTGACAGACAGAAGGAAATCTAACTTTGGGTAGTGAACACACAATGCAATATATATGACATTATTGAATTGTACACTTGAAACTTATTTGATTTTGTTAACCAGTATCACCCCAATAATTTTATTTTTAAAAATTCCCTTTAAAAATGGAATAAGTGGGACATATCAAAAATGACGTAGATGATAGAGGCTTTGTTCACTCCTCTTGCAACCAAATCAAAGACAGAAACACTGAGCAAACAGCAAGGAAAGTCACCTGGGATCTAGATGAACAGAAGCACTACAACTAGGGAGAGAAATAATTAATTGCAAAGGTAGAAGGTAGGAGGGGGTGAAGACGCGAGGCTGCCCAGTCCCCAGCGGCTAGTGGGACACAGGCTATACAGCATTGGCAGCCAGCAGCTGCAGACGCCTCTTAAAGGGGCCTTGTTTGCGAGCAGACTTTCACAGTAAGGGACCTGCTTGCTCTGAGCACCAGCACCAGGTTGGCTGCATGGGGGCAGGGAGGACACCACTGATTTACAGGGGGACATTCAGTTGGAGTGAGGAACAGAGGCAAGGCTCTCTCCAGGGCAGAGGTGCCAGCAGTATCCGTTGTTCCTCTATTGAGCCTTCCCCCCACCTCGCCTCCAGTGTATGCAGGCAGCCCTGCCATAGCTGAGATATCAAACTGGATAATAGGTTGCTCTACCCAGAAGATTCCATGAAACTCCACCTCACCCCACCCGCAGCCCCACCTAAGCCACATCCAGTCATGTCCTTGGCAAGTCAGGTGCTCCTTGCTGAGCAGTGCCAAGACTCACGCTGGTGACAGCTGGCCTTGTTTTCTGGCGTGGTTTCTTGAGGCAACTATAAGCACAGCATCTATGGATTGCTTGCTGAATCTTAACAGGTGGCCCAGGAAGGGCAGAGGCTTGGACTAAATTTGGCCTGCAGCTGAACCCCTCTCAGGACTGTGCCACTTGGACACCTACCACACAAACCAACGCTAATAAGACTGGGAGACTTGAGAGCTTTGCTTAGTACATAGAAATAGACACAGAAAAGCAGCCAAAATGAGAAGACAAGCAGAAACCATATGAGAGAACAGAACAGAGATCCAGGAATAATGGAGTCAAGTAATCTAACAGATGCAGAGTTCAAAACACTGATTATAAAGATGCTCAATGAACTTAGGGGAAGTGTAGATGAATTCAGCGAGAACTTTAACAAAGAGATTAAAAAAAACATAAAAATAGAAATGAAAATTATAAAAGAGAACCAGTCAGAAATGAAGTACACATTATCTGAGGTGAAGAGTATATTAGAGAGAAACAATAGATTGAATAAAGAAGAGGATCGAACCACTGATATAGAGGATGGGGAAGCCAAGGACACTCAATCAGAACAGCAAGAACAAAGAAGCCAAGACTATAATAATAATTTAAGGAGCCTATTGGACACAGTTAAATGTAAAAATATCTGTGTCATAGGGGTACCTGAAAGAAAACAAGAAGTTGAAGAGCTATTTGAAAAAATAATGATGGAAAACTTCCCTAACCTGGTGAAGGAAATAGACATACAACCTCAGGAAGCTCAGAGAGTCCTAAAAACCAGGAACCCAAAGAGGCCCCCCCACCACCAAGACACATTATAATTAAATACAAATAATCTTAAAACCAGCAAGAGAAAAGCAGTTAGCTACCTACAAGGGAGCACCCATAAGACTGGCAGCTGATTTCTCAAAAGAAACAATGCAGGACAGAAGGGCTTCACAAAAAATATTCGACATAATGAAAACCTAGGATCTACAACCAAAGAATAATTTATCCAGCAAAGCTATCATTTAGAGTCGAAGGAGAGATAAAGAGCTTCCCAGACAAAAATAAGCTAAAGGAATTTATCAACACCAGCCAATAATACAAGAAATGTTGGAGAGACTTCTTTAAGAAGAAAAAACATGCATTGAAAACAGGAATAAAGAATGGTAATAACTACATTCCTATCAACAAGTACCTCAAATGTTAAGGAATTAAGTGCTTCAACAAAAAGATAGAGTGGCTGAATGGATAAGAAAACAAGACCCCTACATATGCTGCCTACAGGAGATTCACTTCAGATTAAAATACACAGAGATTAAAAGGGAGAGAATGGAAAAAGATATTGCCTTGATGGACCTAGAGGGTACTACACTGAATGAAATAAGTCAGGTAGAGAAAGACAAACATCACATGATTTCACGTACATGTGGAATCTAAAGAACAAAAGAACAACAACAAAAATGGAAATAAACTCAGAGAATATTTTGAGGGCCACTAGATGGGAGAGAAGTTGGGCAGATGGCAAAAAACGGGGAAAGGGATTAAGAAGTACAAATGGATAGTTACAAAATTGACATGGAGATATGAAATGTAGCATAAAGAAAATAGTTACTAATGTTGTAATAAACATGTAAGGGAGAGGAGGGGTACTAGATTTAGTGGGGTGATCACTGTGAGTTATATAGATCTCTAATCACTATGCTGTACAGTGAAACTAATATATTATTGTATGCTAGCTATAACTGAAAAAAAAACTCATTGAATTGTACAATGTTAATTGTACAACCAGAAACTAATTGTCTATTATATTTCAGTAAAGCCAGGAAAAAAAAATCACAGAAAAACTGTAGAAATATATAAAAAAGAATGGAGTAAAAAAAAATGGAATAAGTGAAGATAAAATAAAAACTTTTATTTTTCCTGTTCTTAATTGATCTGACAAATAAGTTTGTTCAAAATAGTAACACTCTATTCTAGTATGTATACTCAGGTATATATTATATACATATGCTTATGTATGTTTATAGATAAGTGCAAGGGAAAGGAGGAAAAATTGGGATTATTTTGTTATTATAAGATACTTACACTACTCTGAAGTGGTATGGTGTTATTCGAAAGTGAACTTGGATTCATTGTAAATGTATATTTTAAACTCTAGAGAAACCCTAAAAAGTAAGCATTACTGATATGCTAAGAAAGGAGAGTAAGTCATATGAAATGCTCAGTTAAAACCACAAAAGGCAGAAAAAGAGCGGAAGGCAAAAATAGGAACAAACAACAAGGGCAACAAATAGAAAACAATAATGAATATGGTAAATATTCATCCAAATATTTCAATAATCACTTTGAATGTTAATGATCTAAATGCACCAATTAAAAGACAGATTGTTAGAGTAGATCAAAAAATATGACTCAACTATATGATGTCTATAAGAAACCCACTTTAAATATAAAGATATGTGTAGATGAAAAGAAAATGGATGGAGAAAAACATACCATGTTAATACTAATCAAAAGAAAGTTATATTAATTTTAGACACAGCAAACTTCGAAGTAAGGAAAGTTATCAGGGGTAAAGAAGGGATAAATAAGGGCATTACATAATGATAAAGGGGTCAATTCTCCAAGAAGACATAATAATTTTTTTTGCATCTTGTATTATTTTTTAAATAATTTTTTCAACTATAGTTCGCAAATATTAGTTTTAGGTGTACAACATGGTAATCAGACATTTACATAACTTACAAAGTGATCACCCTATAAATCTAGTACCCACGTGACACCATGCATAATTATTACAATATTATTGACTGTATTCTTTATAGTATACTTTACATCCCCATGACTATTTTGTAACTACCAACTTTAACTTTAATCACTTCCTCAAGACATAACAATTCTTAATGTGTAAGCACCTAACTCAGTCTCAAACTCCGTAAGGCAAAAATTGATACAGCCGCAAGGATAAATAGATGAATCCACTATCAGAGTGGGAAACTTCAACACACCTCTCTTGAAATGAACAGATCCAGCAGACAGAAAACAGTAAGAACATAGCTGAACTCAACAATGCCATCAATCAACTAGATATAATCAACATAAGCAATATATCCAATAACAGCAGAATACACATTTGCCAGGCTTACATGGAACATTCATCAAGATAGACCACAGTACGGGCTATAAAACACGTCTTAACAAATTTAAAAGAACAAATTAAACAGTGCCTCTTAGGCAGCAATGGAATTAAATTAAAAGTCAGTAACAGAACGATAACTGAAAAATCCCCAAATACACTTAAATAACATACTTCTAAATAACACATGGGTCAAAGAAGAAATCTCAAGAGATATTTTAAATATTTTGAATTAAAAACAAAAATGAAAACATAGTTTATCAAAATTTATAAAATTCAGCAGAAGCAGTGCTTTTCTAATATGAATGCACATATTAGAAAAGATCTCAACTCAGTAACCTAAGTTTCCACTTTAGAAAACTAGAAAAAGAAGAGTCAATTAAATCCAAAGTAAGCAGAAGAAAGGAAATAAGAATTAGAGCAGAAATGAAATGAGGTGTCATCACTACAGATTCCATGGACATTAATAAGATAATAAAAGAATACTATGAACTCTATGCCCACAAATTTGATAACCTAGATGAAATAGATCAATTCCTTGAAAAACACAATCTGCCAAAATTCACAAAGAGAGAAATACGCAATATGAATAGGCCTATATTTATTTAAAAAATAGAATCAATAATTAATAACCTTCCAAAAAAGAAAGAACTAATTCTCTACAACCTCTTTCAGAAGATAGAAGCAGAGAATATTTCCTAACATTCTATGAAGCCAAGATTACTATAATACCAAAACCAGATAAAGACATGACAGGAAAACTACAGATCAATATCTCTTATGAACATAGATGCAAAAAGCCTTAACAAAATAGTAACAAATCAAATCTAAAAAAAAATGTATTTAAAAAGTATAAAAAGAATTATACACCGTGACCAAGGAGATTTATCGGTATGCAAGGCTGGTTCCACATTCAAAAATCAATTAATATAATCTGTCGCTTAAACACATGATTATATTCATAGATGAAGAAAAAGCATCTGACAAAATCCAAAACTCATTCATAGTAAAAATTCTCAGTAAGCTAGGAATATAAGGGAACTATCTCAACTTGATAAAGACTCGACAAAAAATGTACAGCTAACATCATACTTAGTGATGAGAAACTTGAAGCTTTCTCACTAAAATTAGGTACAAAGCAAGGATATTCCCTCTCACCACTCTTTTTCAACATGTTACTGTAAGTCCTTGCCAATTCAATAAGGCAAGAAAAGGAAATAAAAAGTATACAGATTGAGAAGGAAGACATAAAGCCATATTGGTTCACAGATGATATGATCATCTATGTAGAAAATCTGAAAAAATCAACAGAAAACTTCTGGAACTAATAAGCTATTACAGCAAGATTGAATGATAAGTTAATATGTGAAAGTCAATTGCTTTTCTATATATCAACAATGAACATATAGAATTTGAGACTGAAAACATGATTTCATTTACATTAGCAACCTAAAGGTGAAATACTTAGGGATAAATCTAATAACATATATGCAAGATCTTTAAGAGGAAAACAAACAAACAAAAAACCTGATGAATGAAATCAAAGAACTAACTAAATGGAGAGATATTGCATATTCATAGGTAGGGAGATTCAGTATTATCCAGATGTCAGTTCTTCCCAACTTGATCTATACATTTAATACGATACGAATCAAAATTCCAGCAGATTATGTTATCAACAATTCTAAAGTCTATGTGGAAAGTCTATGTGGAAAGACAAAAGACCCAGAATAGCCAACTTGATATTGAAGAACGAAGTTGGAAGTCTGACACTACTCAATTTCAAGACTTACTATAAAGCTATAGTAATCAAGATAGTGTGGTATTGGCGAAAGAACAGACAGGTTAGTGGAACAGAATAGAGACCAGGTATAGACCCCAGAAATATAGTCAACTGATCTTTGATAAAGGAGCCAAGGCAATACAATGGAACAAAGATAGTCTCTTCAACAAATGGTGATGGAACAACTGAATATCGATGTGCAAAAAAAAAAAAAAAAAAAAGTCTAACTACAGACCTTACGCACTTCACAAAAACTAACTCAAAATAAGTCATAGACTTAAGTGTAAAATGCAGAACTATAAAACTCCTAGAAGATAACATAGAAGAAGACTTACATGACTTTGGGTATGGTGATGTCTTTTTAGATACAACACCAAAGACATGATCCATGAAAGAAATAACCGATAAGCTTCACTTCATTAAAATTAAAGTGTACAATTCAATTGTCATTTTAGTATATTCATAGAGTTATGCATTCACTCTAAGTTTAAGACTTTTCCATCACCCACCAAAAAAAAATTCTGTACCTATTGGCAATCACTCCTTATTTTATTGCAGCCCTGGGCAACTGCAACTGTACTTTCTATCTCTATAGATTTGCCTATTCTGGACATTTTATATAAAGGGAATCAAATGATATGTGGTCATTTGTGACGGTCTTTTTCCAGTTAGCATAATGTTTTCAAGGTTCATCTATGTTGCAGCATATATCAGTACTTCATTCTTTTTATTGCCAAGAAACATTCTATTGTATGGATATGGCACATTTTATTGATCTGTTCATCAGTTGATAGATATTTGGGCTGTTTCCACTTTTTGCCTCTTATGAATCAAGCTGCTATGAACGTCGGTATACATGTCTGTGTGTGTACCTATGTTTTCATTTTTCTTGGAATCGAATTGCTGGGTCATATGATAACTCTATATGTCTAAAATTTTGAGAAACTGTTAACCTGTTTTCCATATTGACTAATACACAAATGTTCCAAATTGTCTACATACTCTCCAAAAGTTATTCTCCTTTTTTTTTTTAAATAATAGGCATGCTAATGGCATAAAAGAGACTGTCATTGTGGTTTTGATTTGCATTTCCCTAATGATTAGTGATGTTGAGAACATTTTCATGTATGTATTTATTATTTGTATATCTTTTTTCAAGAAATGTCTATTCAAACTCTTTCCCATTTTTTTGTTTTAATATCACAATTTTATTTGATATTTCATTGAACAGAATGTATTTTTAAATTAATAGACTTTATTCGTTAGAGTAGTTTTAGGCTTACAGAAATTTGAGGAAATTGTACCATACAGAGAGTTTTTATATATCCTCTCTATTCTCTGCTAAGTTTCTCCTATTATTAACATCTTGCCCTAGTGTGGTACATTTGTTACAATTAATTAACCAATACTGATACATTATTATTGACTAAAGTCCATAGTTCACATTATACTTCACTATTTGTGTTGTACAATTCTATAGGTTTTGACAATGCATGATGTCACGTAATCACCATTATAGCACCATACAGAATAGTTTCACAGCCCTAAAAATCTATTGTGCTGCACCTATTTATCTCTCTACTTCAAGCCCTTGGCAACCACTGATCTTTTTACCATCTCTATAGTTTTGCCTTTTCCAGAGTTTCATATAGTTGGAATCATACAGTATACAGAGTTTTCAGACTGGCTTTTTTCACTAAGCAATGTGTATTTAAGTTTCCTCCACGTCTTTCCTTGGCTTGATGGGTTAGATCATGGCATGGGTTTGCCTCTTGGTACTCCCATTCCTAGCTAGATTTCCTGTATTTTCTCTTTTTATTGCTGAATAATATTTCATTGTATGTATGCACCACAGTTTTTTATCCATTCACCTTTTGGGGGGTTTGGTTGCTTCTAGATTTTGGCAATTACAAATAAAGCTGCTATAAACATTTGAGTGCAGGTTTTTGTGTGAGTGTAGTTTTCAAGTCATTTGGGTAAATATTTAGGAGTATAATTTACTAGTTCATGTGGTAAGACTATATTTAGCTTTGTAAGAAACTGCCAGATTGTCTTTTAAAATGACTGCACCATTTTGCAACCCCACCAACAAAGAATGAGAGTTCCCGTTGCTCCTCCACATTCTTGTCAGCATTTGGTATTGTCAAGTTTTGTTGTTATTGTTGTTGGTTGTTTGTTTTTTGACCATTCTAATAGATTGTAGCAGCATCTCACTGTTTTAATTTGCAGTTCATGGTAAATGACATAGGATGTTGAGCATTGTTTCATATACTTATTTGCCATCTGTATATCTTCTTTGGTGAGGTATCTGTTCAGATCTTTTACTCTTTTTTAAATTGGGTTATCATCTCTTTATCATTGAGTTACAAGAGTTATTTATATATTTTGGATAGCTGTCACTTATCAGATATATGATTTGCAAAATTGTTCTTTTGTTCTATGGATTGTCGTCTTAATTTTCTGATGGTAACATTTGCAGCACAAAAGTTAATTTTGTGTAGTCAAATGGTTTATCTCCTAGTCACTTGCATTCCTATTGTTTGTGGCCAGAGTGTGCAGGAACAAATAAGCAAGAGAAAAGATAGCAGAAACCGCAAGGGAGATGACTGAGGAGGGGCACTGAAACAAAAAGCTAGGTGGAGCGCAGGAAGGAGTAAAGAAGATTTGAGTAAAGGATGCACCTCTTGCTCTGGGAGTACTTGATCCACGTTCCCAAGGTGGATCCTATTTGGACCCAGGGTGGATCCTACAGCCCTACAGATATGCTGGCTTCACCACCAGAATCCTGCACGTTCTTCTACTGTAGGCATGAGAGGGAGTTATCCCAGCAAGTGTGTTTCCTCTTGGTACTCGGATTCCTACCTAGCTTTTCTGTATTTTCTCTGAGAAGGGTAACATACTTTTAAGTGTAGTTTTTGAGGTCCCTCTAGGGTAAATACCAGTGTTTAATGTTCCTCAGGGGCAGGGACTCTGTTTCACTTATCTTTTCATCTCTCAGCATCTAAAACCTGACACACAGCCTTCCAACAAGTGTTCCTTCCGAGTGATAAAGGTGGGATACGATGGATAGGGCCGGAGGGAGAGGTTATTATCAGTTGCTGAGGATTCTTGAATGCAAGGAGTCTCAGGCAGTCGGGCCGGGAAAAAATGTTGTCTCTGCTGACAAGAGAAGCAACTGAATAATTTCTGGTTCCCACTGTATGCAGGAGATGATGGCTCCTGAGATAGATATGAAGGCCCGAGAACCCTCTGGAGAGTGAAGAAACTAAGCCGAAGGGTTATCTGAGAAGCATTCTTAGGGGGAGGAGGAAAGGGAGGAGAAAGGAGAGCAGGAGGAGGCGGAGCCTCTTGACCAGCATCAGCCAGTGGGAGTTGGGAAGCCTCTCCTCTTTCCCCTCCCTGTTGCCTCCACCTGGCTCCTCCCTGTGTTCGCCAAGCTCCCCTCCCCCCTTCCCCAAGGACAGTGTGCAAAGAACCCGCGGCCGAGAAGAGCTAAGACTAAAAGGCAAGAAGGGCCCTTGGGTAACGAGCCGGGGCGGGAGAGAAAGCTGAGAGCGTGGTGGAAATGAACGTGTTGGGAGGAGGCGGTGGGGAGAACTGAAAGGAGCAGCAGGGAAGAGGAGGGGTGGTGTGGCATTAGAAGTAGGAGCCTAAAGGGGGGATGGGAAGAGCAGTCATGAAAAGCCCTAGCCCCCTGGCTCCTGTCCCTCGACTTCTGCGCACAGCCCGGTACCCTGGGAATCAGGGATGGGTGGGTGGTGCTCAAACCTCATTGCCCTTGACTGCCCGACTCCCATCCTGGCACTCATCCTATTCAGATCAGTGCACCTACGATGCTGCCTCTCTGTAATTCTCTCTCCGGCGTGCTTCTCTACACACATTTTATGTGATTTTATGTTTTAAGTTTCAATGTCTTTATTTCTATGTGTGTGTCACTATGTATCTATAAAGGATGCTTATATGTGGATCTGCGTGCATTTCTGTGTCCTGTGCCTCTATAACTGCCTTGGAGATGCAGGAGAAAAATCTGAGCTTTTTTTTGCCATCAGTACTCCTAACCTTCCCCTTGTTATGGTGAATTCTCTCCTTCACAGAAGCCTCCAGGGATGGGTTTCTATCAGTGATGAGCTCCCAGAGTGAATGAGAAGGAAAAAACTCATGGGAAAAGGGATCTGCATACTCATATGTTTTGTTCTTTCCAAATTTTTGCCTTCCTATTTGCACCAGCCACTTAGTCTTTCCTTTTTTGAGAACAGTAGAAATTTGGACATGAATACTATGTAGATAGGAGAGCGTCTCTATCCACATGTGTTTATATTTCACTATTTGGCACTATATGCTTCCTTAGGTCCTATTTGTATCTGTATATGTTAGAAGATACAGAGACTATGGAGCTGTATCTAAACATTTAAAACTATTCATATATTTATATGCATTTCGTGTTGTTTATCAGTTCATTAACGCTTACAACAAGTATTTATTGAACTCCTGTTATGTATATAGACGTTGCTAGGCTTCGGTAGGCTGTGGGAGGGTTTTTAAAAATGAACATGATCCCTCCCTGAAAGAGTTTTCAGTCTAGTTAGGGACAATGACTTTAGCAATCTTCTGTTCCAGAGGTCTGCAGACTTTTTCTGTAAAAGGCCGGATGATAAATATTTTAAGCTTTGCAGGCTACCCAGTCTTTGCAGCAATAATTACTCTGCTCTTGTGGCACAAAAGCGGCCATAGATAATAGATCAAAGAATGGGAATGGTATGGACACAGAGGTTTGAATTTCATAGGATTTTCACCTGTCATGAACATTTTTTCCCCCAACCATTTAAAAACTTAAAAGCCTTTCTTAGTTTGCTGCCATACCAAACCATGAGAAGGGCTGGATTTGGCTGGTGGGCTGTAATTTGCTGACCCCTGAGCTAGTCTAACTTTCTTTTCAATACATAATAAGCACTTAAAATATTACATAAAGTAGTAATTAAGTGCTATATAAATGATCCAGTTCCAGACAACATGTGATTAGAGGAGGTCCAAAAAGAAGCCCTTCTTGACCTGTGGTAATCAGTGAATGCTTAGTAGGTTTAATAACGGTGCGACTAGAACTGGTCTTAAGTGGTGGAATGGGGTATTGATCTGTGGAAAAGACCCACAGGTCAATAAAGAATTGAATGGCCTTCTGGAAAAGGAATGCAGTGTTCCCAGGCACAAAAGTGGGGAGGAGCAAAGTAATGTTCAAGTGATAACAGAATAGAGAATTCGTGGGAACAAAGGTTCAAACTTTAGGCAAGGGCTGGATCATGGATGCCAACCCAAGAAGTTTGAAATTTATCTGTCAGCACTGATTATATGAAGTTATGTCTATGAATCTGTGTCTCTCAACCTTATGTGCATTTGTGTATGTATGTCTTCATGGTTGTATCATTCATATATTTTTTTGGGCATGTGCATGGATCTATCTGTTTACGTGACCTATGTCTTTATCAGCAGGTGCCCTGATTTCCCCAGATTCACAGCAGAAACATGAGCTGTGCTTAAAGGTCATCAGCCCTTTTCATGTGAATGAATCCTCTTTCCACCGAGGCCTCAGGGGTCTATGACCTTCTCATGGAGGTTCAGCTTGTGTCTCTAATAGAGTGGAGAAGGGAAATAGAAGGGAGGGAGACAAGTCTGGGAAGGCTATATAAAAAGGATAGCGTTTTGTGGTTGGCAGTTCAGGTGGAAAGAGAAAGCAGTGAGGATAGAAAAGAAGAGATGGATAAGGGATGATAAGAAAGGAGAATAATAGGATTTGTTAACTTTTGATTCTGAGAATAAGGAGGAGATAAAATTTTTAAAACAACAGATTTGAGCCTGGATAACTGGAAGAGTGATGATTTCATTGGCATTTTGTGGATACAGAGTGTGTCTTGTAGGTTTAATAGCAGTGCGTTTGAGAGAGATAAGTCCTAAGGACAAAAAAATACGAAGGTGTCCACATGGCATGTGTACATATCTGTGTATATGTGACAGGGATTTTTGTGTTACTCTTCTCATTTGATAGGATGTAGTGTGAGGGGCAAGGCCTGAAAACAAAGGGTCAAGAGAGGCTCAGAAGGCAGAGAGAGCAGGGATGGGGAAAGCCATAGAAAGTCTTTAACCATTCCTGACCCTGACACTATTAACTTGCCGAAGCTCTAGTGTCTTTATAGACTCAATCTCCAGTTCCAACTTAGCCCAATTTCATAACACCCAACTCTAATCTTAACCATAACTCAACTACCCTTGCATTTTTGCTTCCACTTACTGGTTCTCATCTGATTTCTGTCCTCTGCAACAGTCCTTCCTTTCATTAAAAAGGAGGAATCCTTGAAGCTAACTTTCCTCCTTCCTTTTTCATTCCTATTTAGTCAACTGCCCTTCTCCTTGACTTTTGCTTATTATCCAAATAGGCTCCAATTAGGGTGGAAGGGATTAGCCAGGACTTTTGCAGTCTTGGGCTTGATTACTGTGACATTTCAGTTTGTCACTCTGTGAGGGTGGGGCTCCCCTCTGGAAGTAGTCCAAGTTCTCTGGCTGCACAGCCCAAACTTAGTATAGTGGGAGAGCCTGACTGAGGTGGCTCTATCCAGTCGAACAGCCATTTCCAGAGCTTGTAGCACCTTGATCCAGCTGTGTCTTAACTGAACATTCTCTTGAATTCTAGAGTGGATCATGACCCATGAAGAGCATCATGCAGCCAGAACCCTGGGGATCGGCAAAGCCATTGCCGTGTTAACCTCTGGTGGAGATGCCCAAGGTAAGGAGGGCCCTGCTCGGTTAGTGACAAAAAGACATGGCAAATAGGGCCCCTTTAGTTTCTTGACTCCCCTTAACCTGTAGAACAGAATTATCCTCCTTAATATCCTCTTGCTATAGATTCACACTGGAATATTCTGGACTTTCCTAAAAATCTTTCGGGTCTAAGTCTTCAAGTGCTTTGGATTCTATTTGCTCTACTTTTTTTTATCCAAATCTTCACAAAACTTTCCGTTTCTCTGAAGATGTGGGATAGTTTTGGTCCTTTGATACCTGGTGTTTTCTCAGACATTGGAAAGAAAGAGACTAAAGAGATGAAATAGTTGAGATGGCAATAGGTGGATTCACTACAAGTACATTGGAAATGATGGGAAAGGGGGAGACCTAGAAATGGTATTTGGTGAGCCCCAGCTAGATCTTCAGGATCAATTCTGATATCTACAGAACCTGCTCTGACCAGAGTCAGGCACCCCACTCTTACAGCTCATATCCTACTAGACACAGGTCTACGTCACTCCCTGTTTTCCCTGGCCTTTCCTCCTCTTCCATCCCTTTAGCCTGTGAACATGCAGAATAGCAGCAGTTATTCAGTACAGATCCATGGTGAGGGTGGGCAGGTGGGCAGAAAGCCAGAGAGAACCCATTTCCGGGTTGAGTCTAAGAAACCCGGGACTCAGAAGAATCAGGTATATGGAAAATTGAAGTGGGAGATAGGGGATGTGTGATTTATTTTACTTTTTATCTCCTTTGATGATTTTGTATATTCTAATTTATAATACGTTGAAGAGAGGCAGAATCTCTTTGAAAGAGATTCTAGGACACAGAGACTGTGAGAGAAAGAAAGAGTCTATAGTAAGTCTCCCCTCTTCTCTGCACCACTTCCCCTAGGCTTTCCTAGACTTCGTGTTAAGTAGCCACTTCGTAGGGAGCCCTGTCTCATATGTTGCGAAGAAGTGGATCTCCTTTGGGAACTTACAGTTTAATGAAGAAAGATATCACATGTTACTCGAATTCTTATGGAGGGGACATAAGTAATAATAACCAAGTAGAATCCGCTTATATAATGAAATGATAGCCTCCGGTTGGATTAACCAGGGAAAACGTCTCAGAAAAGATAGATTTCAGGAAATAGAACTCTTCATTCAACTCAGGTGCTTAGAACAGTGCCTGGTACATAGTAAGTACTCAATAAGTATATTACTAATTAAATAGAAAGTGAACTATGGAGCATCGGCTGTATACCAAGCAGGATGGTAGGCACTAAGGATACATTAATGAAAAAGTCACATGTTGTCTTTGCCCTTAGGGTCCTTTTTATTCTTAAAGCTGGACTTTAAGTGTACTTTAAACTAATGTTCATTTAATTGTAATTGTAATAGACATTATGAATAGGAAAATGCTATAATGAGGAAGCTGAAGAAGGAAGGCGCAGAGGCCAGATTAGGAATGCGGAGCCCTAGTTGAGGCTGTAGAGACTACTGACCTGGCATCTGTTGCTTCTCTCTTCTCTCCTGGAAAGAATTCCATGTTAATACTGAGTTTTACAACATAAACTCTGAGTGTTGATCCTAAAACCTTGGTAAGATGGCCTATGGAATTGGACTGTCAGATTAGGAGAAGCAAGAACCTACTATAAAATCCAAATGAGCAAAACAGAGTTATAAAATTATGAAAAGAAAGGGCTCTTTGGGAAGGGAAAGAGGTAAAAAAACAAAAAGAAGAAAAAGGCCTAGGATTTAACTCGGGTCTAAGAGCAGCAGAGCCCTTCCAGCTTCTGATCCTGAGCAGGGGGACCCTCATGTTACAGAGATGATGACCACCTTGCATTAAGAGAAGGATCATCTTCCACGGAGGGAAGGTCTGTTGATGAGCTGATTTTTTGGAGGGACCAGCTGGAACAAGGCCTATGGGATTTGGTGGCAGACACAGTGTACCCAGGGAGATAGACTACCATGTGTCCACATAACATCACAGGTGCATGCTAGTAGGGACTGAGAGTGGTAGAGGGTAAAATTCTAGGGAGGTGAGGAAGCAAAGCAGAAAATTAAAAAGAGAGCTAAGAGGTCCCGACTGAAGGAGCAACTCAAAAACAGAAGCAGACTACTCAGAGATAAGTTTACAGGTCCCTGGTTCTCCCAGGGAGAGAGCATAGAAATGTGTTTTCCTTAGAGGCAGTGGGCCGCATGGGAAAGTGAGATTGGGCTCTGTAAAGTCCATGGAGGCCACGGCTCTGTCATTCTCTGAGCTTAGCAAAGCTAATAACCTTTTAAAGTAGAGGAGTGGCCAGGAGTGAGATGTCTTGAGTTCAGAAACTAGACTGATTAGGTACCACGTCCTAACTCCCATTCCAGCCCAGCCCCACCTAAACCACACCACTTTTGGCCTTATGAAATCAGCATATTCTGCTGGAAAGGATCTCAGTTATTTGCGCTAACCCCGTGTTTTCAGAAAGGCTGTCCATTCCAAATGTATGTTCATCCTATTTTTATAGGTTTTCAAGAATAGGGATTCTATTATTCCTTTGGATCACTATTCTAGAATTTATAATTTTCAATTACGTATCCATCAGAAAGTGTGATTCACATGTAATATTTATTTCTCGCATTGGAATTAAATAATTTTTTTATTCAAAGTTCAGTAAAGGTAGAAACTTTTCAGCATCTGCTTTCAAAAAGATAGTGACCAAGTCATTTATTACTATTTTCTGTCTCTTCTCATAGAGAACTATCGCCCATAGTTCTCTCCAAAGCTTCTTTCTGACAGACTGTAATTAGAGACTCAAAAATATATGTTGATGTTCTCCAGAGGCCCTGCCTGTACCCAGAATACCCCCTGGATGGTGCCTGTAATCTTATCCTTCATCTTGCTTCTAATAAGTCAGACAGCTGCTTATAGAGGGTTTATTTAGGGCAACATGGAACAGCCAAGGAGAGCCTGGCCAGCACTGTCCTGGAGCCAGAATAGGCCAATGAAGTTGGATAGGAGAGCCCAAAGAATTACTGGGACTCCTAGCATAAGCTATCTATATATCCTAATCTGTGATCCAGGGCAGTGGTCCCCAACTTTTTTGGCACCAGGGACCAGTGCTCCTTGAGAATCTAATGCTTGACCATCTGAGGTGGAGCTGAGGCAGTGATGCTAGCGCTAGGGAGCAGCTGCAAATACAGGTGAAGCTTTGCTCCCTCGCCCGCTGATCACTTCCTGCTGTGCAGCCCGGTTCCTAACAGGCCACGGACCAGTACCAGTCCGTGGCCCAGGGGTTGGGGACCCCTGATCTAGGGAACTAAGGGTTTGAGACACAAGTCCAGGGGCATAAAAGGGGTCCTAAAACTTGATTTCTAGGAAAACACTCAGATATCCAATTAAGAGACAGGAAGGATGACCTCTGGAGGTTGGTAGGGTTGAGGTAAGAAGGCAGAGGGAGAAGAGAAAGAATCTTCTTTCCTTGTGGAATTTTTCTTCTTCCTAATGGACTTGGCTATTTCATGCCCACCATCTGTTGTTGGCTATACATTTAAAACCTTTTAAGTCATTTGCTTTTCTTAAATCTTTTCTCCCCTACCGTTACTTAGCTCAAGAGCAGGAAACAGCATTCCAAACTATACATTTCAAGAGCATGTTTTTACCTTATTTATTAAGATTACAAATTTATACTCAAGAACCCCAGATATCCAACAGAGGATCACATAGATCTTGTGAAAGTCTAGAAAATAAACAGTAGTTTCATCTCTGTCTTGATCTTATTGAGTTGGCTTTATTCATCTTTCCGAAAGCATTGATGACTTTGTGTTGACTTTGTTCTTTTCATGCACACATTCTTTTCCTAAAGCTTTTAAAAACATCTTCCCTTCACAGATTTTTTAGTTTTGATTTCTTTAGAATTTGAGGGTGTGAACTTAGACTTTGAGCCTTCATGGGGCTTTGCCTCAGTGATGTCATGAATAAGCTTTGACATCAGTGCTCACCAATAACCTCTTGTTAAGAAGCCCAGCCCTGCAGTTTTTATCTTAGATTAATTATCAGAAGCATTTGGCACTGCTCCCACTTCTTGAAACTGTCCCCTTTGGCTTCAAAGGCATTGCTAAGTCCTGGTTCTCCTTTTGCCTTTTGTTGCTCCTTACTCATTTCCTTCATGGGACCCCTCTTCCCCTGCTCATTCCTTCAATGTTGGTCTTCCTTGCCCTTTTCCCTTCTAATTCCACATATTCTTTTGAGACAGTTTCTTCCAAGTCCACGTGGATGTCCCACAGGAACTTCAAACTCAACGTTTCTAAATATGAATGTGTCATCTCCAACCCCATCTTCTCAAATCAAAACCTGCCTCTGCTCAGTTAATTACACCATAGTCTTACCCTTTGTGGAAGTCAGGCATGGACATTTCCTTCTTTCTCTCCAAAACTTTGAAATCTAATCACATTGCTGATTAGATATAAGTCCCGTTGCTTCTGTTTCCTAGGTGTCTCGTGTCCAGTATCCCTGTTTTTTTCTGAATGTCACTCTCCCAGTCTAGGCCCTCATCATTTTTTTTTTTGTCTAGGCTCCCTGATAGCCATCTAATTCTAGTGTCACCTCTTTTAATTTGTCCTCCAAACTGATTGTCCAAGTGACCTTTTGATACGTATATCTCATCCTGTCCCTCCACTCTCAAAATCCTTCAGCAATTCTCCGTGGTCTACAACTTTTTTTTTTGTTAGATCACAGACCTCTTTAAGAATCAAATGAAAGCTGCAGACCTTCTCCCAAGAGAAATGCCCATGCCCACAAAACCATCACCCATGGATCCTTAGTCAAACACTAGCCCATAGAATAAAAGCCAGACTTTTTTTGTGTGGCACCTAGGTGCCTGTACACCTGTGTAGCTTTATCTCTCACCACTTTCTATCTTATATTTTATTTCTTATAATACTAAATTACCCAAGGTTATTTCTTGACACTCATCTTTATTTGTGCTATTATCCCTGCCTAGAATACTTTTCCCCATGTTGTTCACCTGACAAAAAGATTTAAAAGGAAATTGTCCTTTAAGTCTCAAGACAATGACATGCTCCTTCTCCTTGTTCCTACTCTACTTTGTACAAATCTTCAGAGGGATCCATATTATCATGATGTTATGATTCTTCACAGGTCTTGAGGACCATTACCAAGTCTTTTATGTCTCTATCCCCAGTGCCTACATCATGCCGAGAACATGATAGGTATTCAGTAAATATTTGTTTAGTGAGTGAATGGACCATTGATTTGATTTGTAGCTTATAGCCATGTTATACCAACCTTTGTTAGCCTGAAAAAAAAGAAAACAAAACAAAACCCAAAACAGAAACAGACATTGTAGTCTTTTTTGATTCTATTCCTTTCCAGATAGCTTTGGATTATAATATTAGTTCATGATTTTAGTCGAGTGCTGCAGATTTTTCCAATTACTGGATTCTCTCATGCTCACTTGTAGATGATATTTCCCCAGGGAGGGTTAAGGACTATGTGAATAGATTTTAGATTGAAATAAAAATATCACTGGTGTTATCTTGAATGCTTCACAAGAAGTTGATCTCTTATAGCTCTAAGGTTCCTTGAACGTCGCCATGAGCCTCTCCACACATTACAATCAAGAGAATCTCAACTATGTGGTACACATTGGAACATATACCAACTCTAATGGTATTAAAAAGTTGTGTATGTGTGGAGACTGGTAGAATCCACCAGCCAGTAATGGGTGTACTCATAAACAGATTGTGACTGACTGGTCAGGTCACTGAGTCTCAGAGAGTCATGTCTTTGTCCTGAAAAACCTACCAAAGCTGGACGGCTAGATTCAGTGCACAAGGCAAGGAAAAGCCTAGTACAGCCATTGGGATTAGGGGGCCATAACATGGAAGTCAGTGTTAGTTTAGGCATTTAGGTCTTAGATTCAAATCTGAGTTTTGTAAGAGTACTAGCTTTGTGACCTTGAACTCTTTGCACCTCAGTTTCCAAATATGTAAAATGGAGGCAACTCCATGGTCGCAGGTGGAATTGAAAGAGATGATGTTTGACACTTTTCAGCATCTAACACAATAAACATTCAAGGTTAT
This sequence comes from Pteropus medius, assembly GCF_902729225.1. NCBI lineage: Eukaryota > Metazoa > Chordata > Mammalia > Chiroptera > Pteropodidae > Pteropus > Pteropus medius. Next base: position 1,888,817 of record NW_024349519.1, on the reverse strand, counting down.
TGATTGCCCTGGCAAGGAAAAATTTTAGGAAAGGTGGGATTTGGGGGTGGGGGAAGGGAGATGAACTGGGGCATCTGGAGCTACATTAACATTGAATGCAGTAATTCATGTTAATGGAGAGGCCAGAAGACTTGAAAGAGAAGAGCATTCTAGATTCAGAGAAAAGCCTAAGGAAAGCACTGTTCCATATCTTAGAGTCTAGGACTGCTTTTCTTAGGAGTAACCTCTTCCTGACTTCTTTCTTTCCTCCTTGCAGGTATGAATGCTGCTGTCAGAGCTGTGGTTCGAGTCGGTATCTTTACTGGTGCCCGTGTCTTCTTTGTCCATGAGGTTGGTCCTCTACTTTGTTTTCCTCGTTCTTTCTCTGTTGTCCGCTTAACCTGTTCCTTCCCTCTCCCCTCTCCTTTCTCTTTCCTTACTTCCCAATTACATTGTTATATCTGATTTGCCTTGGCTCCCTACCTATCTACCTACCTGAGTCACTCCTCCCTGCTCTTGGCTCCAGTAATGATGGTGGTACCCGGGGATCGACACACTAGGTCCTCATGTTGCCTGTTCAATTTAAAGGAAAAAGTGACTGTGTTCCTTCCACCTTCCCTAAAACAGAGAGAGAAGCTAAAATGAATTAGTATTTCACAGCAAATTGAGTATAATCTGGAGATAGAGCCTTAGGAATGAAGAGTCTCATTAGGTTTCTGGAGTTTGCCTAACTTTCTGAGGTTCTAACTCCTCTTTGGTTTCCTTCTTTCCATTCCTTCTCATTCTTTGTCCACTCATCTTTCCTTAAGGTCTATTTGCCTTTCTGCTCTCAATTTTTTTAGTCTCTTGTCTTTTCAAGTTGCATTCCTCTCCCTCCTCCCTCCCTCCCTGGCTCCCTCCAGGATCTCCATCTCTTTTCCTCTGTTGTTACCAAAACCATCCGTTATATAGTTTCTCTGGGAAGTGCATCGGAGGAAATGGGATGAGCTAAGAACAAGAGGAATTAAGATTAAGATTTAGGAAAGAATGGGAGAAACTAAAAGAAGGTACCGAAAAAGTTAGGATTGCCTTCCCTGGACTGTGTTAAATGTGGTATTCTCGCAAGCATCCAGGAATCAGTAATGGGAGGAAGTGACTTGATTATCAGAGAACCTCTTGCCCGGGATCCTGTCTTAATCCTGGGAGTTAAGGGGGAAACCTAACAGAGGCTGAATGGGTATAATGTGCCCCACAGGGTTATCAAGGCCTGGTGGATGGTGGAGAGCACATCAGGGAAGCCACCTGGGAGAGCGTTTCAATGATGCTTCAGCTGGTATGTTCCAGAGGACTCCTATCCTGTGTTTGTGCTGTTCTCATGTGTCACCCCATTCTGGTTTGGGCTTGTGGTTTCCCAGATTCCTTGCCATGTTTGATGGGAAGGGATTCAGTGACAGGTCAAGGGCTATATTTGCCCTTTACTCTTTGCATTTGCAAATATCACCTGGTTTCTTGGAGCAGGATAAGGAGAGGGGATGTGATCACAGGACGGTTTGCTCTTTATATAAAGGTCATGGACAAGACTTGGAGAACTGGCACATAAGCACGTCCTTCTCTGGGGTCACGGGGAAGGTCTGGCCCTGAAAATAACCATACCAGAGGACTGGAGCCAGAGCCAGAAGTAGAGCTAAAATCTGCCAGTCCTCATGTGATGGTGATGAGATGACCTGAAGCCAGGCCATTTAAGGAAGGAAAGAACCCACAGAACTTTTCAGAGTTCCAAAAAGAAGAACCCGAGAATATCCTGATCATATCTACAACCCTTTTTGCTACTTTCTCTAAGTCATGATATAGCCATTTTCTGATTTTCTGAAGAATCTACAAGTTACATTTGTATCCCCATTCTTTACCTCAGTCCCCTACAACTCCACAGGCAGAAATTTAATGTGCAGCGCTTAATGAAAGTTCTATACAGATGTTCATACTGCCATAAAGTAGTCTGAGAATGAGCCAGAATTCTCCATCGGTACCCCAAAGCCCTGGATATCAGGAGCATATATGATTGTTGAAAACCCTAAGTATATTTTCTTCTCTTGGAGTATCTGTACCCAGAGCTATTTTTCCTGTGAACACCTGGGTTTTGTGGCTCTTTCCACTAGCACCATAGATCCCAAGGAGCAAGAAGAAAGATTGGCAGTGCCTGGTTACAGTTAGAAATCACAGTGTGCTGGAGAGAGAAATATATTTCACCAAGCACATGGACACAATTCAGTATTGTTGGGCCAGTAGGGAGAATTTCCAAAATCTAAAGTCCCTGCTACTTGTAAAAAGGTGTGAAAGATGGAGATTATATCAGAGGCCAAGAGGCAGGTATGGATGCCCTTGTTCTCTTTGAGGAAAATCACTTGTTGACAAAGCCTTCAAGGAAATGGGTTGATCTTAGCAGCCTTCCAAGAGGCCTAGCAGAATATAGGAATGATGCCGTGACATCCCAGCCAACGCCATTTCTCTTTTCTTTAGAAGAGACAAATGACTCCTAAAGATATTAGGGAACTTCCTAGGGATACACATTAATGGTTATGTCAGCCCATCGTAGTGTTAGAATAGGGGAAATCTTAACATGTCGAGCCCAAATTTGGCTGTGTCATCTGGTGAGCTGACTTCTACCTCTTCCTCAAAGGGAGGCACAGTGATTGGAAGTGCCCGGTGCAAGGACTTTCGGGAACGAGAGGGACGAGTCCGAGCTGCCTACAACCTTGTGAAGCTTGGGATCACCAATCTGTGTGTCATCGGGGGCGATGGCAGCCTCACTGGGGCTGACACCTTCCGCTCCGAGTGGGGTGACTTGTTGAATGACCTCCAGAAAGCGGGTGAGACATTGTTTTCATCAGTGTTTGTGTGCCTGCACACATACACCCCTTACCTGCCACTGGAGAAAATTGTTACCCAGACACAAATAGGCAGTCTTTGCCCTCCTTTTTCTGCCATTGTTTACAATTCCCCTTGGCTACAGTTCCTTCTCTCTCAGGTCATCGGCTCCTCAGGCATGTCAGGCATTTCACCCAGGGGCTCTTGGTTTGCTTCCCTTTGTCAGGTAAGATCACAGCTGAGGAGGCTAAGAAGTCCAGCTACCTGAACATCGTGGGCCTGGTTGGCTCAATTGACAATGACTTTTGTGGCACTGATATGACCATCGGCACTGACTCTGCCCTGCATCGGATCATTGAGATTGTAGATGCCATCACTACTACTGCTCAGAGGTAGGGGGTTGGAGGGAGGCAGCTTCAGGAGGGTGGCAACTGGGACAGGCTAAAGGGCTAGGGGTGGAGAAGATTAAAGTGTTTGAGTTATGGTGACTATAATTACTAGTTTTCTGAGGCTAGAACACATTCTTAACTAGGAATTATCCCTAGAGCACTGAAATTCCACTGCTCTCTAAATGCGGTAAGATTTACCTCTTGCCACTGTCTAGCCCACTGTCTAGTCCAAACACGTAGCTCTGAGGTCTCTAATACCTGTGGGGTCTCCTAAATGATTGGTGTCCAGACTAAGACAAATCCAAGGAGCCGAAAACCCGAGCCGCTCTTTCCAACCATATCATAGAAGTTGTAGAGGCCATTACCACCACCGCTCAGAGGTTAGGGGACTTGGAGGCAGTGTGGGAGAACGGGAGGGTGAAAGGTTAACAGTTTACCCCAGGGGACTCCTAGAGGATTCCAGGCTAGTTGGGTCCTCTCTTCTTCACTTCTTTTTCCTTTCCCTCCTGCCTTTCCTGGGCCCCCTCCCTTCCTGGAACGGAGCCTCAGAACTGAAACCTTTTACTGCTATGTTTTCTCAGGCCTAGGAAGGGCACCTTGTGGCTCAAGTGTTTTCTCCAGATCTTCCTGTTCTCTCAGGAAAACTGCTGGGAGGACTAACAGCATACATACATCTTCCAGGGCGATTGCTTGGTCTAAATGTGGGTGGCAGCTTGATCCTGGCCATGAGAACACTTGGGCTGTATAGTGTCTGTCTCTTGCAGCCACCAGAGGACATTTGTGCTGGAAGTGATGGGCCGGCACTGTGGGTAAGATTCTCCCTCTTGACTCATTTATCCTGTGGACCCAGCAATAGCCCTTTCCTCTTCCCTGGGGAGTCCAGAGAGGTCTCCCAGCGGTAGCAGATCTGGAGGTGTACATACTCCTCCTGGTGTGCCCCTTTCCCTGTCTCCACTCTACCTCCCATACATACTTCCATGTGCATGTGTGTACGGGAGTGTGAAAGAACAAACAGTGCTCTGAGATTGGAAGCCACTGTAGCAGGTGAGCATGAATAGAAGGTGCTCTCTTCAGGGGTAGAATCTCATCGAGAAGCTGAATCAAGGGTGCTCTTACCTTTGCTCAAGAATTAAATGGAGGATCCTCGGTTTTTTCATCAACTATCGGGACCTGCAAACTTGTTGGGTACAGGTAAGACTATTTGTGGAGTATAACTCCTAGTGTAATGCTTCTGGCTTTCACCTTAGATACTTGGCCCTTGTCACCTCTCTCTCCTGTGGTGCGGACTGGGTTTTTATTCCCGAATGTCCACCAGATGATGACTGGGAGGACCACCTTTGTCGCCGGCTCAGCGAGGTACTGGCACTTTTTTTTGTCCTTAAAAATAAAAAATCCCTCACCCTGTTCCACTGATGATCCATTTCCCATCCATCAATTTCATTCTACGGACCATTTATCTCTTTGTGATTGACCAGACAAGGACCCGTGGTTCCCGTCTCAACATCATCATTGTGGCGGAGGGTGCGATTGACAAGGATGGGAAACCAATTACCTCGGAAGATATCAAGAACGTTAGTATGAAGGAGGCCAAGGAGGTCTTGGATATATTACCCCCCCTCAGCCCCATTCCCTAGTGATTTCTGAGGCTCCCTTCGTCCTTCTGCACATCTCTCTCCAGGTTCCCTGGCCCCTGGTTTCCTTCCACCCAGGAATCAATACAAGATAAGAGCCTAAGTCGTCCATAGTTTATCTGCATCTCTGTTTTCTCTCTTTGACTTTGTATATCCCTTCCTCTGTCCCTCTCTCGGTCTCTTCAGCTGGTGGTAAAGCGTCTGGGATATGACACCCGGGTCACAGTCTTGGGGCATGTGCAGCGGGGTGGGACACCATCGGCCTTTGACCGAATCCTGGTAAGTCATGGGGCTCTGTGGCCTTCCTGCCTTAGAACCCACAACTTGCTGTCCTTCCCCTGCAGGATTGCACTTCTCCATTCCAGGGGCTTAAACACTGGTCATATTGCCCCGCCACCCGCCCCTGGACTGCAGTGGCCCTTGACCCATTCCCATACACTCGAGTTCTCTTCTGTTGCAAATAATGATGAGAAATGATACGTTAATAAGATCGAACCTCCGACACTCAGTGTGAACCCTTTTATCCTACTTCCATCGGAAGAGAGAGGCAATATCCTTCCTTGTTTGATCAATAAGAAGGGAATATTAAGTCTCATTGATCCCCTTGACCACTATAGTGGACATGTTTCTCTGGAATTGGGCACAATCCTTGTGGTTCTGATGGCAAGAAGATGAAGAGTCATGGGGTTTTAGGTGAAATCTGGATAGGGAGGTAAAGCCCAGTAAGTCCCTGGCTATAGTCCTTAAACATAGAACTCAACCCTGTGAGTGGGAAAGAGCTTCGGGTGCCCCGGCTGCCTAGGCCGAGCCTAGACATTAGGCCTGAGCCAGACTGTCTTTGCTCCCTGGGTTTCTGCAGGGCAGCAGGATGGGTGTGGAAGCAGTGATGGCACTTTTGGAGGGGACACCAGACACCCCCGCCTGTGTGGTGAGCCTGTCTGGCAACCAGGCTGTGCGCCTGCCGCTCATGGAGTGTGTCCAGGTGGTGAGTACTGACCCCAGCTCCCCTTCCTAACAGCTCCAAGCCCCTGTCTCTCCGCTGGAGCTTATGGAGAAAGAGCCCTGTTTCCAAGGCTGCTGGGACGGGAGCCGAAGGAAAGGCAGCACAGCGGAGTAAGAGGCAATGGGGAAGGAACGCAGCGGGCTTTGTGTAGTGGCTGTCGCTTCTCTCACTAAGCCTCCATTTCTTCATCTGTGAAATATTCCTAAAGAGATGGGAGACTCTATATCCTACCTAGTAACAAGACTCGTTATCTCATAGTAACTAACCTCAAACCCTTTCGTCAAGTCTTTATTGGAAGAGAAATGCAATCTCTCTCCAAACTTTATTAAAAGCCGGGGAGTATTATTATGGTCTGGGTGGGTAGCTTATGTCTTTCTCTTACTTCTACCCTAAACATGGTTCCTTGAACTAGCGTGAAGTGCTAATACTCATCTTGAGGGTCGTTACAAGGGAGAAGACATGTAAAGGGTCTGATGCAATGCCTGGAAACTGTGCTCAGGAAATGTGGCTCTTATTATAAAGGAATTACTCCGATACCACCAAGTGAACATTGTAGCTGGGAGCTAAGGTGTCTGGCCCGAATGCTCAGGGTTGGCTCCCCACCTCCCGGCCTACTTCTCAGAGACTCAGGAGTCTCAATGACTTACCACCCAGACAGGCTCCAGCCTTCCTTATAACTGTATCTCCAAAAGCCTCAGAGCTAAAGCACTGGCTCACAGAGCAGAAATCAGTAGCTGGGAAGCACATGGCAGGGATCAGCCTTTCTCCCTGACCTGGTTGTCTGCAGGATCTTCTTCATTCACTCACTAGTTTAGAGGCTACTCTGAGGCTGGGGCCTGGGTGTGGAATGGAAGAAGATGCTACTTTATCTGTGAGCACTCCTTGACTCTGCCCATAGTCTAATAAATACAGCGTTGAATCAGCCCTGCTATTTTGCTGCTCATTACTCAGAAAATTAAGGAACAACAAAGATACTTCTGTGAACAGTAGGGGGCATAGAAAAGGTGGGGTGCAGGGTGGGCAGGATGTAGTCACAAGCCCAAAGATGGGCAGTCGCACTGTGGGATGGAAACCCAGCTGTGCAGAACCTGTCTTGGAGTCATGACTGTTGCTGTGCTCCTCCCTCAGACCAAAGAAGTGACCAAGGCCATGAATGAAAAGAAATTTGATGAAGCCATGAAGTTGAGAGGCCGGTGAGGAAATGACCGGAAGCATACTAGCTACAGAAATGAGATGCTGAAATGAAGCCAAAAATCAACATAGCGTCAGACCCAAAATATGAGCTTCTGCCCCTTCCTCTTCTTATTGTCTGTGTAATAGTTCCTTCCCCAAGAGAATTAGTTGTGAGATGACCAGGAGCCTCAGTTCATCCCAAGAATACCCTCCCTGAGATTGGCCTTTTATAATTTGTTATTTCTCTCTGTGGACCCCCGCTAGATTATAAGTTTCTCTCGGCAAGTGGCAGTGTCTTGTGCTGAGCCTGGAAGAAGAGTGTTAGGAGTGTTTGATGAATTAGTGGCCCCTTTGCATACCCCGCCCAATCCCTGCTCTGTCACAGTTATGTCCTTATCAGATTGCCTGGTAGAACTTCACATGGGAGCAAAACCTCAGACCAGATCTGAGGCTGCAGCCCTGGGGACTGGCCTGAAGATACCTATCTCTCTCTTCGTACTTTTTACAGGAGCTTCATGAACAACTGGGAGGTATACAAGCTTCTGGCTCATGTCAGGCCTCCAGTATCTAAGGTACGGGCAAATTGCTCTTCCCACTTCACACTCCCCCACCCCCAATCTCTCTATATGAAATACTTCTCCCAGTTCCTACTACCTACAGCCTTGCCAACTTCTTTGCCCCTCCATCACCTTCAGTGCTGAGTCCCTGACCTTACTAAGATAATTTTCTCTTAGCCACCCCAGGTACCAGCCCTGTGTTCTCAGTGTGCCCTGAATATCAATAACCCAAGACCCATGTCCAATAGAGGGCTGACAATATAACATGCAAGGAATGGGAAAGAGAGCTTATGTATTTCCTCTGGACAAATCTGAGAATAATCACATCTAAGTGTATTTAAGCCACTTCTTCCATTGGAGGAGTGGTTCTCAGTATTTAGTGTGTGTCTGAATTAACTGGGTTGCTTTTGCAGATCCCCAAGTCCCACCCCAGAGGGGACTTAGATCTGGGGTAGGGGCCAGGAAGATGCAGGTTTAGTAAGCTCCCTAAGTGGATTCTGATGCAGGTGGTCCAAGGATCACACTTTGAGAAATGCTACTCTGGAAGGTCTCTTATTCCTCACTGACCATGTCCCCCTCTTTCGCTTCCTCTTCTCATCCTTCTCCACAGGCCGGCTTGCACACAGTGGCCGTGATGAATGTGGGGGCCCCGGCTGCAGGCATGAATGCTGCCGTCCGCTCCACTGTGAGAATCGGCCTCATCCAGGGCAACCGCGTCCTGGTTGTGCATGATGGCTTCGAGGGCCTGGCCAAGGGTCAGGTATGGGGCTGAAAGGAAAGGGTGACCCTCTGGGGCCAGGGAGTAGTCATGGGGGGTAAGTGTAGCAGGGGTGACCTGTCTGTGCTCTTTCTTTCCCCTGTCCAGAAGTAGATGTTTAATTTTAGGGCAACAGGAATAGGCAGGGGCCACTGAAATAAACCCTTCGTAAGCAACATGTCTTATTTAATTTAATTCTCTATCCCAAAGCTCAGCACAGTGTCTGACGCAAGCAGGTGCTCACTATTTGTGAACGAGCAATAAGGGTGGAAGAAGTACATTGAGGTGGGGAAAAACTTATCCCTGGCGTTCCTCTTCCAACCAGATGGGTGTCGGGGTGGGGTCGGAACTCGGGTGGTCTCAGTCCTCAGCACAGTCCTGCGTGACCCTTTTCTGCAGATCGAGGAAGCTGGCTGGAGCTATGTTGGGGGCTGGATTGGCCAAGGTGGTTCTAAACTTGGGACTAAAAGGCAAGTGGCATTATAGGAGCTCCTCTTCCTAGTCACCCCTTCAAGGTGTCCCTTGGGATGTGAGCATCAGTTCATTAGGTCAGGGTCTGCTTGGGCCATTGCTGTCATCTGGATCCTCTACCCGCAAGCTCGCAGTTGCTTCTGGGAGGGCAGACATACCCATGCAATATCTTTTGGCAGCTCTGGCAATTTAGAGCCCAGTGTGTGTCCTTGGATAGGAGTGAGAGGCGGGGTAGGGAAAAGGGCAGAAGTCAGGAAATTATGTGTCCTCTAACGCTAACTTTTCTCTCCCTCAATTTTGCTTTCTCCTCCCCAAATTTCGTTACTACCACCCCACCCCCACCCCCATCATCTAGGACTCTACCCAAGAAGAACCTAGAACAGATCAGTGCCAACATCACTAAGTTTAACATTCAAGGCCTCGTCATCATTGGGGGCTTTGAGGTGAGTGCCTGCCGTTTCCTCCTCTCTCCCTCCCACCTGTCCCTGTCCCGCCTCATTCCTGCCCCTGCTGCTTCCTTTTTCTCAGGCTTACACAGGGGGCCTGGAACTGATGGAGGGCAGGAAGCAGTTTGATGAGCTCTGTATCCCGTTTGTGGTCATTCCCGCCACGGTCTCCAACAATGTCCCTGGCTCAGACTTCAGTGTGGGGGCTGACACAGCACTCAACACGATCTGCACGGTGAGAGCCCACCACTCCCGCCCCCGCCTCTGGCCGAGATTATGTGCCCTGGACTGAGCCTGGTCTTAGAAAGTGAGCTGTATTTTTTTGTACCAACCGAATGGCAAAGCTTGAAAAATGCTTCTTCAAGTCCAGGCATTTGCATAGACTTTATTTAACCATACACGTGATGTTTATTCTCCTCACCTTGTGAGTCCTCTAACCTAGAATTGCACCGGGACCCTGCATACCAAGTGTTTTTTCCTTTCCGAGGTCATGCAGCCTAATATCCCTCCTCCGAGTAACAGAAAAGGTGGGAACCCTTCCTTCCCAGGAGAGAAATTCCTCAGTGTGCTCGGCAGTTGTGCTTGCCATCCCTGAAGGCAGGGACGTGATGAGGTGTAGGGGCCCCGATGGCCTGGGGGAGGAGATAGTTCCAGAGATGGATTATGATAAGGGCCACAGAAATGACAAGAATCAGAACCCTGACCCTGTCTTTCTGTGACCCCATTGCCTTTGCAGACCTGTGACCGCATCAAGCAGTCGGCAGCAGGCACCAAGCGTCGGGTGTTTATCATTGAAACTATGGGTGGCTACTGTGGCTACCTGGCCACCATGGCAGGACTGGCGGCTGGGGCCGATGCTGCCTACATTTTTGAGGAGCCCTTCACCATTCGAGACCTGCAGGTAGACGGCCATCCAGAGCCTGCTGGGTAGCTCTCCCGTGCCCCAGCTTGTCCCCACTGTCCCTGCAGTGACCTGTGCTGTGAGAACTCAAGATGAGGACAGAGCTGATTGGTCTGTGAAGTTCCTGTGAGGGGACTAGAAAGAGCACCGAGCAGTCATTCTCCGGTGTCACCTTGCACACATGACCACAACACCTGATGTTGGAGCATTCATTTTGAAGGGTGGCATGTGTTGCTCAGCCCTTTATGTGTGTTTTTCATTTTATCTTCACAACACACATGCAAGGGAGAGATTATCTTCATATCACAGATGAGGAAGGTTTAGAGAGGTTAAAAACTTTTCTAAACTCGTGAGGGAATAGGTGGTTTAACTGACTGAGGAAGTTTGTCATCTTTCTCCTACATCACGCCACCCCTCCCGGTTTCCCTCACTACCAAAATGGACTCTTCTCATTCCATTTTTGAGGGGCATACGCTTTTACCTCCAGGGTGGGTCTCTGACTCCTGCTTCACAGAGGGACCATGTCATCCTTATTTTCCAAGATTCTAGTTCACTGGAGGAAAAAAGTCACATGGTGGAGGGGTGGCAGGCTGAGGGAGCGCCCCACCCCAAGGGTCCAGCCAGCCCTGCCAGGAGTGGAGGGCGGGACTCTTCTTCCCCCACCCCCAACTCGAGCCCAAGTGAAGTGACTGATTCCTCCCGGGTACATGCATTTAATGACGTCTGTCGAGAGCAGAGGCACCCCTCTGAGGGAAAGGGAACCAGAAACCCCTGGAGAGGGAATCTAGGAGGGGGCGGAAGGGAGCTGAAAACCGACAATCACCATGGCCGTCTCCAGCTCTCCCTCTTACATGTCTATCTCATTTGGAGTCTTCGTTTAAATTTCAGTCTGCACTGAACTGTGTAAAGGGATCAGACACAGTTCAGGCCCAAGAGTATAAACAGCTCTCTTCCGTGTCCCTCTCCCTCCTGGAGAGGCCTGGTGGGGAAGAAGAGGTCTCTGCACTTGCCTGACCTTATCCACGCCCAGCCAGGCTTAGGATTTACTGTTTCATTTTCAGGCGAATGTTGAACATCTGGTGCAAAAGATGAAAACAACTGTGAAAAGGGGCTTGGTGTTAAGGTACGTCATCCATAGTTTGTTCCTAAGTGAGGAGAGAAAGTAGTCGGGCTTTGACCCTAGCCCACGGAATGGATCTGTGGTTGGGACATTATGAGGAACCTAGATACACAGGGAGAGAACCTGAACCACGGGAGGGGATAGAAAAGGGCAGGACAGAGCCTGTAACGACAGAGGGGGTGGAGGGATGGGGAGACAACCAAAGTAACAAATTGTTGGTCTCTACCTGGCAGGAATGAGAAGAGTAATGAGAACTATACCACTGACTTCATTTTCAACCTGTACTCTGAGGAGGGGAAGGGCATCTTTGACAGCAGGAAGAATGTGCTTGGCCACATGCAGCAGGTTGGGAAGACACCCCAGTCACACTCTCCAGACAGTAATAAGCCCTGACAGCCATCGAGGCTCCCACTGGCTTTTGATCTGCTGGGGGCTGTCAATGCTGCCATAGAGCATGAACCTGCAGTCTTTTATAGTCAGAGAATCAAAACATCTTTACCCTGGAAATGGCCTTACAGGTTGTATGGCCCATCCTCTTCATTTAGGGCAGGGTTTCTCACCTTGACTCTATAGCCATTTGGGGCCAGATAATTCTTGTTGCGGGTGGCTCTTCTGTGCATTGTAGGATGTTCAGCAGCATCCCTGGACTCTGCCCGTGAGATGATAGTAGTACCTCCATCCCAAGTTGTTAACAACTAAAAAAAATGTCTCCAGACATTGCCAAATGTCCTCTGAAGGGCAAAATTGTCTCCATTTGAGAACCACTAATTGAGATAAAGAAAATGAGTCCCAGAAAGGAGAGATAACTTTTGTCAGGGCCATTCACCAAGCTTGGGAAGAGCCAGAATGAGCCCAGGCCATAGCTCTTCCCACCACACCATTTTATAAGGAAGCCGTGGAAAGAATACAGGCACCTCACTGCTGTTGGGCTCCATCTCCACTAACTGGGTTTCAAGAGAAAAGGAATTCCTTTCTACCACACACATGAAATCCCCACCCAAGGTGGGCCTCACTCACAGATGGTACTAGTGGTCTGAGGCCTCCCCCATACCAAACGTCCCCAGCTGATGCTGCTTAACCATTGACTTTCACTTTTCTCTAGCCAGCATCTCAGTTTGTAAGGCCTTATCGGCCCCTGGAGGAATGGGGTACTATTGTTTTAAAGCATGAAGACCTATTTCCTGTTTTTCCTCCTCACTTTCCCACCTGCTTTCTTTTAGTTCAGAGAAAATCTACATGTTTTATATTATTCTGAGGTGCTACCAAGGGCATTCTAGACTGGACAACAAGGATTGTTTCGATATCATAGATAATGGTGCCTGACAAAAGCTGCTAGGCCGAAGAGGGGTAGAGAAGTGACCAAGTGGCCAATAAGACTAGAAGTAAATGAACAGGAGCTATGGAGCTAGAAGAGGCCATTGTGAGACGAGTCATCCTTTTTAATTAGTAACCCTTATTCCTGACAAATGGCCAAATATGCTGGGCCAGCTCACCCTGGTTCCCAGAACTGTTTAAGGATTTCCTTTAGATTTCTGGATTCCTGTTTCTGCCTATAAACCTGGGGCCTATTCTTCCCTTTTTCTCTGTATATTCAGATATCTCTGTTACTTCATTAGAATCCTTCCCTCTGTAATGTTTATAACTCTTTTTCAAGGGTGGGAGCCCAACTCCATTTGACAGGAATTTTGCCACTAAGATGGGTGCCAAGGCTATGACCTGGATGACCGGGAAAATCAAAGAGAGTTACCGTAACGGTAGGTAGGGTGAGAGGGTGAGCCCCCTCCATAGAGGCTGTTTCCCCAGTTTCCCCAGTAAAGAAGTTGACTGACCATCCCTTCTTGCAGGGCGGATCTTTGCCAATACCCCAGATTCGGGCTGTGTTCTGGGCATGCGTAAGAGGGCTCTGGTATTTCAACCAGTGACTGAACTGAAGGACCAGACAGATTTTGAGTGAGTACATCTAGTTCCTGGAGTGGTTCCCTCCCTGGTAGTTTCAAAATCTGGTTTTCCCAGCCTGCTCACTGCCTTCAATCTTTTTCTCTTAGGAGTAGCACCTGTAGTTGTACCTAATTCAGATCTGATGCCCGTGCCCTCAGTCCAGCCTCTTTTGCTCAGCTGCTTCCCATAAGCCTTTGATAGAAGCTGATTGCGGTGCTGAACTAAATCATCATTTACCTCATTCCTTTGTAGGCACCGCATCCCCAAGGAACAGTGGTGGCTGAAGCTGAGGCCCATCCTCAAGATCCTAGCCAAGTATGAGATTGACTTGGACACCTCAGAGCACGCTCACCTGGAGCACATCAGCCGGAAGCGGTCTGGAGAAGCTCCTGTCTAAACATCTTTAGAGTGAGAGAAATGGATTGTCTGATCATGGTCAGCTCACCCAATAGATCCAAGTCCATGTATTCTCAAGTGTTGTAGCTCATTTTTTCATTAGGTTTCCTTTTACTCTGTAACTGCAGCCATGATCAGATCTGGCTAGGGGGCAGTGAGTAGAAGCTCCGTTTAGGTAGAATTTATCATGGCTTCTATCTCAGCTTCATCCATCATACGAGACTGGGCTCCTCTACTGCTACTGCTGGATTTCAGTTACTCGGTTAGAATTTTCCTAAAAATAAGCTTTATTTATTTCTTTGTGATAACAAAGTCTTGGTTCCTCTACTACTTTACTACAGTGACAAACAATAACTATACTAATAAATGCCAACTGGTCACTGTGCTTTTGGTTCTCCTGTTATCATGTGCACAAGCAGAAAGTAGTATTATCAGCCCTGAGCTCCAGACTACCCAAATAGAACACCTGGGAAAATGCAGCCCATGTGATCACCCCATGGACTTCTGCAGCATCTCGTCTCTGTACACAGGGTCCTAGAATACTGGTCCTCACCCTCATCCTTCAGTAGTCGCTCCTACATGCTCTGCAGTCAGTATGATGTTCCAGTCTCCTTTAAGCTAAAGTTGTGTTCCACCTCTTGATCGTGAACGTATTACCAGAGTTGCTTTTCTCCAGCCATTCCATGATCTCTACTCCTTCACTGACAACCCAGGGTTCTTCCTTCCTAAGTTTGCCCCTGTACTCCTTCCTGAATGAAAGTCAGACTCCATTTTTGGGGAGACATGTACATTTTGAAAGCCTGAGACACCCAGTCTTGGACCTGGTTTGGTGGGTTGGTTGAAATACTGCTTTAGAAAGATGTCAGTTCTTATTCAGTATAATTTGTTTTGTTCCATAACAGCTTCTTCCTCCTCATTAGCCAAGTGCCCATGTAATACAGTTGGTCTTCAGGACTGGGACTACAGATTATACATGGCTTCTATCTCAGCTTGTCCCTGTCCATGCTACATTTAAGGTTAGCCTCCAAAAACCAGATCCTGGCTCTTAGCACAGGCATATATATACCTCCCAACTCAGTTTCCTCACTTGCTTGATGAAGCAGGAAGGAGGTTCAAAGTAACAAGGGGTAGTAACTTAACAAAGTAACTTTTGCTGGCTATCCAAAGTATTACTACTATACCCTACAAACAGTTCTAAGTAGTGACTGAAAAGACTTGTCAGAGCCTAGAATTAAAGCAGCCAAATGCTCTTTGTACAGGAATTAATAATAAATATCAAACACATCAGCTGGAAGCGGTCCGGAGAAGCTCCTGTCTAAACATCTTTGGAGTAAGGGGAACAGATTGTCTGATCATGGTCAGCTCACCCCCCGATAAATCCAAGTCCGTGTACTGAATCTTCAAATCAGCCTGATTTGAAGTGACAGCCCCATCTTAGAGATGAGGACATTGGGGCTCAGGGTGATTAAATGATGTGGGAAAAAGTAGGAACAGTAGAAATTGCCAAACTTGCTTTTAAAACTGTTTATTACTTTTTTTGAAGTGCACAATAAACACCAATGGCAAAAGGGCAAAAGCAGACGTACCTTTTAAAATTAGCTGTGTCAGCAGATTCTGTTCATTTTTATTCGTAGTTTGCAATTGTTTTGTTTTTTTTTTTAATAAGTTTTTTCAGATTTGCATACCAGTCATCTAAGATCAGTAACAACTTCATCTAGTTTAGGAATATGAAAAGGAAGAGTATTGTTGACTAAGTATTGTTCACTAAAACAGATTATTTAGGGGTAGGTAGGCCATCTCAAAAGAAGCTCTTATAATTCTCTTCCCTCACTCCCCAACTCTGCCCGCCCCCACCAATGTCTCGTATAGATCAGGAAAAAGCAAAGTTTTCAAAACAACTGAAAGAAAAATAACTCTGGACTCCTAGCCGAGTGAGCTTCGTATAGGGAATGAGGAAGACCCATGGGAAAAGGCAGCCCAGCTCCTCCCCTACTAGAGCAAACACCTTCCTCTGTGGTGCAGAAAATGCCTGCTAAGCCATTGGAGCAAGCTTTGGCTTTCAGGAAGAGAAAGAACTGCAGTAAAAGAAAAGTTCTTAGGACTGCTGGAACCTGCTGTCTCTTCTACCATGTAGAAAGCAGTGAGACAATCTTTCTGAAATAACATTGCTCAATGATTGTAACCCTTGGGCACAACCATGTAAAAGAGGAAAAACTGCTCTTTCCTCTGATGGTGAGAAAGGGGGCCAGTCCCTTCTGAATGCCCCATGACATGGCACTCTAGAGATACTATCCAGCCCACTTCTCAGTCTGCACACTATTTGAGGTTGTAGTATTTTCATTGTGGAGCCACAATGTTAGCTGGAATTTTCTTAAACTTTTTCACAGATAATTGAAAGGCTTCTAGAGAGATTCTTCCAAAACGTTATGTCCCCAAAGGAAAACCAAACACACATTCTTTAAGTACTTTACATCTTCCGAGAGATATTTAGTTGCACTGTTGACTTTTTCTCTAAAGCAGAGGGTAGGGGAGACCTCTTTGCAGGTTGCTACGTAAAGAGCCAAGTAAGCAGTAAACACGACAAAAGTGAGAGATTTTTTTTGTTTGGTTACTTGGTTTGGGGATAGGGGTGGTGTGGAGGTTACTGTTGTGACATGTTGCCTCAAAATATAAACCACACAACAGGAACGACTGCTTTTCCTGTTTTCCAAGACAAAGAACTGCAGGGGAAAACCTCACCCAGAGTCACCTGCAAATGTCTCCTGCAGACTATTCTACAAGTAACAGATATTCCTTCAGAGAAGCTGGCAGTGGAAGGCCCTTCACTGCATCTGGCAGATACTGGAGTCCCAGGCTACGTCGCACAGCATAGCGAGAGAGTGTTTTTAGAGTTCCTGGGGCTGAGCACAGAATAGTCAGTTTTTCACATAGCTGCTGGTCTCTGGCCACTTCTCGTGGCATGGTGCCATTTTTCCTTAATTCAAAGTGTCCAACAGCTCGATGGAGGAGCTCAAAGCAAGAGTCCTCTTTCTCAGTTCCAAGTCCCCTGACCAGCAGAGCCACCAGACGGGAGATTGGTGTCTGGCCTTTTAGGTTGATTACTCTGACCTCTGCACCATAATCAAGAAGGATGCTAACGCTCTCAAGATTCCCTTTCATGGCAGCCCAGCTGAGTGGGGTATCATTGTTGTAATCCAGGGCATTGACAGAGGCCCCACTCTCTAGGAGGGCCCGCACGCATTCAGCATTGTTCTTAAAGGCTGCCCAGTGAAGTGGGGTGTCTCGGTTGCCATCCAGTGCATTGGGGTTTGCACCATACTCCAACAGGACCTCCACACAAGCCTCATCCTTCTCAGCTGCATAGTGGAGGGCTGTTCGGTTATAACCATCCAGGGCATTCACCTGTAGAGAGGGAGGAACTATATTACAGTAGATAGACTACTGAGAGGACAGGCAAAGTAGCTTGCATGTGTTTATCCACTACCTTTGCTATGTAATGTTCTGAACAAGAAGGTCAATCAGCATTTCCCAGGGGGCCTTGGTGATCAAGGTGGATCTATGACAGGAGCCTTAGGAACAAATAGGAAAAGAACTGTCCCAAAACAATCAACGCTATTATGTGCATTGATCGGCTGGCTATCATTTAGGTGTTTGCTGCTATGTTCTTATTTACTATTCACTAGAACCTCTACTATAGAGTAGGGGCTAAAGAAAAAGAAGATGAAGTCTAAGTCCTTGTAACTACTCTGAAAGACTTGGAAAGTGGCTTAAATAAAGGTTTTGGATTATTTTACTTATCCTAACTCTCTCTATCCAGTGCCTAAGGACAACCAGACTGAAATATAATGCGGCCAAACAAAGTTCTGCCCCTGTAGCTGTACTGTGTTCTTTAAGCTCAAATTGTTAATCCAAGCCAACCTCTTGCAAAAATATGCTGTGGAGTCTATAAAAGAACCTGGATGAAAGCATGTGGAGGAAAGAACACAAATCTCCCCATGCTGGAAAAGCAGCTGGCTTGCTAAAAACCAGTATCACCTATGATTTCTGAAGGCTACAAAGTTTGTAAATAATATATTATCTTGCCCCATAAAATGCAATAAAGAAAAACTGAAATATTGAACAAAGTTCAACCTTCTATTTAGCTAAAAATTGTCTCCCCGCCCACCCACGTCCCAAGATATTTTCACTTTTCATCACTGATCTTAATCACTGGCTTTCATTTCAAGGTCACTCACAAAAGTTATGGCATAGATAATGAATGACAAGGAGAGAACACCATGGCTGTGTGGAGATGAGGATGCTAGGGGCTGCCGCTTAGGCTTACTGACCAGTGTGTTTGGGGCCTGCACACCAGCTTCTGGGCATGTCTGATTCAAATTAGCACCTCAGCATATGCACATTCAATCTTGCTTACCAAGAGTCAAAACTGCTAGTATATTTAACAAGTGCTTAGCAATTACTACATGCCAGTATTCTAAACACTTTACAACCTTATAAAGAAGATAACCATTATGGGGAAACTAAGGCAAAGAAAGGTTAAGTAACTTGTTCAAGGTCGCAGCTGGAAGTAACACAGCTGGAATTCAAATCCATGAAGTCTGGGTCCAGAGTCTATTTTAATCACTCATTGTACTATGCTGCTTCTTGCTAATGCCAACATAAATTAATCTATGGTATTTATGTTATGATACTCATATTAGGAGGAATACAGAAACAAGATATACTAAAACAGAGAACAATTAGCAGAAATAGCATGAGGAGCCCAATCCTGAGGAAGGGATTGCCTGATGATACGTTTTTATCTCCCAGTGACAGAGGTATGAGAAGTGCTCGTCTGGTAGCAGGTCTCAAGTGGTTTAGATTTAATCAGAGTTGAGGGACCTCTGTACTTACAGCTCCTGGACAGTCAACAAGCAATAAGAAGATTAAATGGATATAAAAACAACCCCAGAAGGAAGGCTAGGAGAGAAAGGGGAGATAAAATTCCCTCTTCCTGGAGCCATGGACAACTTCAGAAAGAAAGGCAATGAAATCCTTAATGTTTTATATACCTGCCATTACATTTTGCTTTAATATTGGCTATACCAATGTTACCATGAGCTAGAAAGTGAGAAGAAAGGAGAAAAGAGACAAGAAATTTTAAGAAAATGTGAAGTTCAAGTTTGAATGAATCATTAATGTGACAGTGTTAAAAACATTACCTCGGCTCCTTTTTCCAGGAGTAACTCCACACAGTCAGCATCTGACACCATGCAGGCACAATGCAGGGGCTTCAGTGTGCCATGGGTACAGTTCACATCTGCTCCCTATGGGCAGAGGGAAACTTCAATCAGTGTGCTCAGCTCATTGAACAGGATGACACTCAGAACTGAGTCCTGAGGGGAAAAGAGTTTCTAACTCTGATTGTACTGTAAACAGACTACTGGTCCCGGTTTCTATTCCTATTAATCAAATAACATTGTGATGCTAATATCCAAACCAAGCGAATACACTTAAGATGAATAAAAGGGACTGTCAATTCTTTAGATCAAGTTATGAAGTTTCTCCACAAGGTAGCATGCTGAAAGGTCGTTTGGACATCGCTGAGGAGATAACCTAATGTGTAAATGCAGTGGGAACCTTATCATCAGGCAGGAAAGCTGGAAAAGCTTTCTATGGCCACCAATGCTCTGAAAGTCAGGAAAGTGAGTCTGTCAGATTGAAACCAGGCATGTTCTTTTTGCCATTCCATAGATGACCATCACTAATAATAAGGTCACCTTAATGTTATCTTTCTGTTTACAAACATCGTCAAAGTAGCCTCTTAGTAGCAGTATTCTCTGCCACCCAGCCCCTGCTAGTAAAGGAGATGGCGATACCACAGTCAGACCAAAGTCACTGAATGACTCAGCAGCAGAGCTAGAATTAGACCGTGACAAAATTTCTAATACTGAGCCTTCTGATACCACTTTTGCTGAGAACAAGCTAAGACTGTATGACTTTTTCTTCTCACAGCTGTGTCACACAACTCTGAAGCAGCTACAGGATTCCAAGCTGTCAATAAGGATTCTAAAGTTGTTGAAAAGAATGTACAGAAGTAACTATCTGGATGTATTTTCTAGTGATCAAAAAATCACCCTGTAACTTCTCTTCAAAAGGAATAATATACAGAAAATGGTATCAAAGACCTTCTAGGATACATTTGTCATACAACAGAATCACTGAGCAGCAGTGGTTAAATATCAGATACTAAGGTGTTTTCTTAAGTCAAAAATTACCATGCATTTTAGGGGCTGATAATATTCTCTACAGAACTGGAAGTGGTAGCTGTTGTTAAGACAGAGGGCAAGTGATGTCCCTGCATGTAATCATTATTAACCACAAGAATTTGAAAACCACTTCTGCTTTGCTCATCTCCTTCCTCCCTTAGTACCACATGTATAGAAGACTTTGAGCTTGCTGGATCCCACATGCACCATATCCAGACAGAGATTTTACAAAGAACATGAGACTGGGGTTATCCAGAACATATTTTCCAAAGAAAAGTATCATGCTCAAAGTGAAAAAGAGAAGAGAAGAGAAGCAAAACATAGAGAAAATATATTTCGGTGGTCAAGTTAATACATTTAAGAAGATTATAAAAACTCTATGATCTCGAGCCAAGTCAAAGCTATAAATCAATAATCTATTAGGATTCCCCAGGAACTTTCCCATTTCACCTCCCCAAGGACTCTCACATCAGTAACAGCACACTCACCCCTCTGATGAGGTCCTCTACATTATCATGGGGGAAGGAACGAATGGCAGCGATTGTTCGGATTAAGCGCTCTGAGAGAGAGTATTTGCTCTGAATGCTCTGCATAATATACCACATACTGGAACTCATCAAGGCTCACGGTATGTTCACATGCTCCAAACTGCCTGAAACAAACAAGTTTTAGGCATACACAATATCGCTGAGCATATCTGTCCTTAGTGGGAGGAGTTCTCTGAGGCCTTCCACATACTAAAAGCAGATTTCAAAGAGATCAATGATTAATTAATATCATTTTCTCTTAATTATAAGGAAACAGATCAATACTAGTTGCTTAAGAGGCTGGGGAAACCTGGACACAAACCATCTGACCCTCAGAGCCTCTGTTCTGCTCTCTGCCCTAGTCTAGAACAAGATATCCTCAAGAGGCTCTAGACCCCCGCTAGAGTTCTGTGGTTAAAAATGAGAGTATGTAGGGCGGGGGCGGATTTTTTAAAAGCTGAAGATGTCACAAAACATTCTTTTCCTCCTCTGAATTTTGTGGTCTTTATTATCAGCACCACCTTTATGTTATTTGTTACATTTGGCTTTGAAGTATGGTTATGCCCATATGGTTTTTCCATCTAAATTGTAATCAATTGGAAGACAAGGTCCTTGTCTTCTACTTTTTTGCCCATGTAAGACTCCATGGAGTCTTACAAAAAGCAGGTATTTAATGAATATTGGTTGATTGATGGACTAAAGGGTATGGATGTGATTGTTACCTATGAGAAGAGAAGGAAAAGGCTATGGAACAAATACATCTATGTTAATGACAAGGCATGTGTGAAATAGTTCAAAATGTTTTCAGAAAAGAAAAAAATGGGAAATGTTTGAGCTAATATTCTAAAATAAGGGAGGAATGCAAAAATATAAACTCTGGATTCATCTATGTAAAATTAGAAAAAAATTCCAAAGTTCATACCTATAACACAGTTGTAGGAAAACGAGCAGATTTGAGTGCTAAATGAATTAAAAATTTTAATAACTGGTCATTTGTGACAACTGAGAAATAGATTTGGGCAAACATGTTGAAACCACAACATCACAGAGTTCTAGGATGGAAGAAGAAAAATAATGCAATAAACTTAAATTCAACTATAGTAAAAGTTCGGTTGCATAACAGCCAAAATGTTGAAGAACATTTAAAATTACAGCAAACAGGTGGAACACATTAATAAAAAAGCACATATCAAAAACTGTAGAGAAAATATAGTATGCATATGAGCTCTCTATGTGTAACTGTTTAGGAATCCATGTTCTTATTAAACTATAAGTTCCTTGGGGGTTAATATAGTGTTATTTTCAATAGTGCCTGGCATAAGGCAGGGTCTCAATAAATATTTGTTAAACCAATGTAAAGCTTATTATTCTGGATCCTAAAAAATTCAAGACTTATAATATTGTAATAACTATGTATGGTGTCAGGTGGGTACTAGACATTGGGGGAATCATTTCGATGGTTATGTAAATGTCTAACCACCATACTGTACACTCATATTTTAGGTAATATTAAATGTCAACGGTAATTGAAAAATAAAAAAAATTTAAATTCAAAACTTGCAGTAAACATGTTATGCATATGATGATTACTAAGGGAAAAATCCTAAACTTACTTGTCATCGCATATTATGTAATTTTTGCTTTTTGTTACACAGTATCCCCTCACACATTATGTAACATACTATAAACTTTAATAGTTTCTATTTTGCTAATCGCTAGCCATTTATCTGTTTAAAATATATACAGTACTAATTTATAGAATACAAGTTAAAAATATTCAATTCATAGGTATCAATGATTCTAACTGGGAATTCTTCTCCCTCATTTTATTATGAATGAATAAGCTTACACACTTGTTTATGTTTCTCTGAAATTTTCTAGACACTTTAGACTTGGCATATGTTTTAATCTCTCCAACAGCCACTAAATTCCTCAGACACAAGGGATCTGTATCTTACACTTCTTCGTTGCAAGGAAGAAGGTGGAGAAAATGGCATTTGTATCAGAGATTCCAAGAATGGGGGTAGGAGGCAGAGCATCTGAGGTGGAAGGCTTAGACCGAAGTGGTTCTGTTAAACTGTTTCTGGGCCACGATCATCTGAAAAAGCTAAAGAAACCCTGCAATCATTTTCGGGCCGCTCTTGGACCCCAGAACTAATTTATAATATGACCCGTGGTCCTCTGCTGCTGCTGCCTCGAAGTTCCTGATGAACAGTGAAACTCCGGGGCACACTGGCAACATTTACTGTCAGGAAGGGTCCAGGAAATCTAAACACCTATCTCCGGACAGCAGCCCGAGCACGGTTTCAACCCCAAGTGGCCCCCTTACTCTGCGGGAACTGAAAGCCCTCTGTCTCTTTTCTTTCACTTCGAATGCAGAGAAAACACCAAGGGTTTTTACTGCGAAGCTAGAAGCAAAGTGGGAAAGAGGCGACATTCAACAGCTCTAATGCTAGGGAGGCCATGGCTTCCGCTGGGGCGGGGAGACCCTCGGCCCAGCCAGAGGCTCCTCAAACCCCACCGCACCTGCTGGGGGAGGGCTCGCGGAAGCTTTGTCTCTACGAGGCAAGAAGTGCAGGGTAAGGGCACGAAATGCGAGTGGTGTCACTTTCCTCATGGGCTCCCCAAAGATCGCAGCAATCCCGGCAGGTCTCCCGGGGTTGATACTTTGAGGGTCGCGCAATCTGCGCCGGGGGAGCCCCAGAGGCGGGCCAACCTCCACCCCGATCTCCCCGGGACCTGGAACGATGTCTCGGCCTCGAGGGCTCACGGACGCCGAGCGGGGGAATGGAGGAAGCGTTACTGGGCATGGTGCCCGGATCAGGGAGCCTGGCTGCAAGCATTCCCGCAGCGCGGGCAGCACTCACCGAACTGCTGGGTTGAGCTGGGTCGTGAGAGCCGCTGTCAAGACGTGACCCGGAAGCATAAACTGCCTTTAGCTGGCCCCTCTGTTTACAGGACTTGAAGAGCTACTAGGATGAGCGCTTGCGCACCGAGCCGTGTCCGTAGGCGGGACGCGCCTGCGCAGACTTGTGAAGCCGCCTCTGTCCTACCCACGCCTAGTTAAGCGGTCACTTTCTCGCCTTGCCCAGAAGCTTTATAACAGGCGCAAAGTGGCGCTCTGGCCGGGTCCATGGGGCTGCAGACCCCGAGGTGGGCACAAGGCTCACTGGCCCAGCTGTTGGGCTGACGCTGTCGGGCCGCGCCTGCGTGGACCAGGTCTGCAGTGGGTCCATCCGTGTCCCCCGTTGCCTCCCACTGTTTCTATCTGAGATCGGGCCTGGAGCCTCATTCCCAGATTATTCCTAAGCTCGCTACACTAGTTCAGTTTCTTAGGAGACTGTTAGTAAGAAGTGTCTTTGGCAAATAAAAGAGATTTTCAGCATTATAATTTTGGAACGCACCTCTGCTCCTCAGAACCTTGTTGAATATCGTCCGCCCTCCCTCAGAAGGAGCTATACCAAAGATAAACAACCATCTAAGAGGTGCAGTAGCCCAAATGCTGAGGACTGAAAAAAAGGTGCATGCTGACAATACCCTTCCCACCCAGAGAGATGCCGATGCCTCTGTGATGTACTTTCCACACAAAGCATAAACAGTTCGAAGCCATTAACACATAGTGAGGCATGTAAAGAGTGAAGCAGCCCACGCAGACTGTAAGTGCTGTGATCTACTTGGCAGCCCGTTTAACCAAGAGAGCCCAAGTACCCACTCCCTAAAGCTTGCTCGAAGCACCAAAATTCAACCAGTTTGAAAGTAAAGCAGGGCCCAGGCAATTCACGTACATCAGTGAGGGAGTGGCGAATGGAAAAGTTCATGCCCTGAGTGAGTCCTCTCTGAGTTCCAAAAGCAAAGGATTTTGCCATGTAGGACTGTGTCTCACACCTCCTGCCACTCTGCTATGGTGAAATTGTCTAATATTTCAAAAGAAGTCGAAATCCAGATTTTTAAAAAGTAAATTCCTTCAAATTGCAAATGTTGGCAACTTTTTTTTTTTTTTTTAAAGAATCATGTTTTAAAAGCAGGCAACATTCAGCCTGCAAGCCACCAGTTCCAGACTCTGGATTAAAGGCTGCTTTGGTCATTGACAGCTTTG
This sequence comes from Pteropus medius, assembly GCF_902729225.1. Classification (NCBI taxonomy): domain Eukaryota; kingdom Metazoa; phylum Chordata; class Mammalia; order Chiroptera; family Pteropodidae; genus Pteropus; species Pteropus medius. The sequence continues at coordinate 1,864,341 of NW_024349519.1, read as the reverse complement.
TGGAAGAGTAGTTTAGGGGCAGCCCTCTGATTGAGAGGGAGTCTGGGGAGTTGATTTGAAAGCTGTAGCTACATATTAACTATACTTTTTAATTCATAGATTTACTTGGGAAAGTTTGACGGACCCTGAATGAGAGTATGTGGAAACTAGAATTCCTCCCCGCTATCCACCAAACTACTCTAAGGCCTTTGATCAAATCAGCAAATTGGAAATGATTTGATTCTGTGCCCATTGCTTCTAAATTGGAAATCTCTATTAGGGCTCTAAAGAACATTAAATTTCCAAACACAGGGACAAGTGATACCTGTGTTGGTGCTAATCCAAAATGAAAGAGTTCATCTGTGAACGGCAGTCCTTCCTGGCCACCAGAAGGAAAGAGCATGAGAAAAATAAAGCCACCTACATGTCCAGATCTAACCTTGTTTCATTCAGTACCTCTCAAACTCCCATTCCTCTGTCTAGAACGATGTGACTCACATTAATAATAACCTAGTGCTTTATTTTCTCCTGAACCCTTTGTATCCTATTTGGCTGGGGAATAAATGAGGTGAGAGGCAAAGATGTGATCAATTCTATTCCATGATGCCATGGGCCTAGGCCTACTAAGTCTCTCTCTAAGTCAAGGTGATGCTCTGCTTGGCATCACCCATAGCTTTCTTCAAGTAGAGCAGAGCTTCACAACCGACCCACTGAGGGGTTGATGACTGCTTCTCTGGCCTTCATCTTATTAAGTCTAGCTCTAGCGGGTCCACTTCTCTGTCTTGGAGAATCTACTGCACAAAAGAAGGAGGACCTCACCTGTATACAACAGAAATGATAGTGTCAAAGGACTCAGCAAAAGAAAGTATGAACCTGAAGGGTTCTATCCATCCCTTCTCTGAGGTTCCATGTCTTGGCAGCTTTTATTCAATGTCATGTGCTAACCAGAGTGGTAGAAAGAAAAACCATAGTACACAAGACCTAGGTTTTTGTCATGGTTCTCAGGTGGTTATTTCATTCCTTTTGTGTGTGTGTGTGTGTGTGTGTGGCATCAGTATTCTCATTTGTAAAGTGAGAATACTGGCTGAAGTAATCTCTAAATATCCTTCTATTTCTACAAATTCTGAATCTACCTAATTCCTAAGCAAAACTTCCTGTTTCAAAAATTTTTACTCTCTACTCCAAATAAGAACAGCTTTATGGTCACCATAATTCTAATATATTAATGGGAACTGAAGTCTTAATTATATGATGGCCAAGTCTACATAGTTTCTGTTCCATTTTTGCTTCTCTGGCTCCTCATTTCTAAAACAGAGTAAGACAGTAGTGATTCCCAGCTTCAATTTTTAAAGGTTATTTTTATCATTAAAATGTTCAAGCATACCAAAAAACTAGAGAGAATAGTATGATGAACTCATTATATCTATCATCTATATTTAATACATTAACATTTTGATAAATATTTTAAATTTAATTTTTTCTTTCTTTGTTGTTTTATCCAGCTTCAGGGTTTTGAAATAAACCACTCAAATGATATCCATAGTTCCCAGAGCTTTGGGGGAAATTTTTTTCTGAGGTTTGATTTGACATCCCATAACTTTTCTAAAAACCTGAACAGTATCAATTTGTTTATCAATTTCTTCCTTGAGAAAAGATGAATTTTTCTCCTGTTTTGTTTCATCTCTCAAAATTTCTTGGTTGGTAAATGCTAGGGTAAATAAATTCTAGGAAGCTCCCAGCATCTTGTAAATATAAAGAATGATTATTCTCCCACGGAATGATAAAATAGGCTATCTGTACAGATTATTTGATAGTGTCTCTGAGAATCCACTGCACAACCAAAAGAGATTCACATCTATTCGTTCATCTATTCATCAAACATCTACTGGGCACCTACTTTGTTCCAGGCTCTGCTAAGCAGTGCAGGAAAGACAGAGATGGAAAGAAAGACACATGCCCTTTCTATCAAAGGTTGGAAGACAGATTTGCAAATAGTTGGAATTAAAGATTTCAATGAAGTTTTTATGTATAAAGTCAATGTTGAAGAACAGTTCTACCTCATGGTGAGACTGAGATAGTGTAGAGAAGAAGGGTCTGTGAAGAGGTTTCTTGGGGAGAAATTTGTTTGTGCTGTTGAGTTTCCACTTCCCTCACACCCAGAAGAAGAGTCAGTACTTGGGCAGTACCTTCTCCTCAAGCCTAATGAAGGGCTTCTGTGGGATTAGAGAGCTTGGAAATTGTTGCCGATAGTTCGAAAACCCAGAGAACCACACCAACTCTTGCCTATAAACTAAAGGAGGCAGTAGCCGCAAAGAAGAGATGACTGGATTGGGATCCACCAGTACTCCCAGATTTGGTAGGGATGACAAACATGTATATGTTTCCCCGGACCAAATATGGACCACATAGAAGACAGTCAGCATGGGGTTGCCTTTGGTCTATCCAAAAGGGCTATCTAGAGGTGTGGAGGGACCCAGTAACAAGAAGTTAGAGATGAACGCAGAAATCCTAGAACCTACAGAGGTTGTCACAGGCAACCATTTGTGTCTGTCTAGGCCAAACAGACTCAAGTGAGACGTCTCTGATGATGGCAGTCTCTAAAGAACACTTAATAGCACTCTGCAAGAAAGAGAATCAACTTTAATCATCTGCTAGACCCAGGTAGTACAGACCCATCCTATCAAAACAGAACTGCCCTATCCCCTTAACTGTCCTGCCTCCTCCCACTTTTACACAGCAGATAAAATAGCAGTTAGGTAGTGGGGGTGGAGGTAAATTGAGGAGAAAGCTGCAGGTAGGCAGCCACCAGCCACAGGAGGCCTTTGCAGGGAAGCGGGAGAAGAAGTCTTAAGACTATAACTTAGAATGAAGACTAAAGTATTTGATCACCATCTCGGACTGGAAACATTCTAATTTGTAAACCAAGACTTAAAACCACTGCCAATTATGGAAGAATGAACTAAAAAGTCAGGGAGTCTGCTCACTTTTCCATTCAGAGGCAGGGGAAGATTATTCCCTCCCAACAAATATTTTTAAAAGATGGTAAAAACTAGAAAAATAAAGTTGTATTTTGATCACATCCCATGAATCTTGCATTCAATATCCCAACTCCATCTTTAAACATTTCAGTTTATTTCTGTTCTTCATGTGTTTATTATAAGTGATTCTATAAGTTGTTTTTTTTTTTTTAAATGTGTTGTATCTCTCATAAGACTTTTAAGTCATTATTTTTTCTTCTCTTTCTTGCTAATTCCAGTTCTACTCTCAAGAAGTGTTCATTAGATAGTGTTGATTGACAGTACAATTAGTGTTCCTATTTTCAGACCTTGGCATAAACTTGAACTAGAAATTTGATAATGATGTTTTGCTTGTAATGACTACTGTTATCACTGTTCAACTTGTGTTAATATCCAGTCTCCGTGGGTAGATGCCATTGAGCTGTCCCCAAGTTACAGATCTGGGTATCTTGCTCTTTGAGCATTGTGGCACCTACTGGCTACAGGCCTTTTTGGAGTGAAAAACTCCTTTCTTTACCTGCTGGCTCCAAACACTTTCTTTATTTTGAGTGTAATCCTCTAGAGTGAGTGTGCTAGAGGAGAGGAATTTTACTTTGCAACTTCTCTAAGTGGTAACAGGAAGCCTTTCATAACAGTTTTCTGGCTTCTGGCCAGAACTCATTAATTACGCTTCTATCTAAAAAGGACTTACCCTTCTTCATGGGCCACTTGGCTAACGTTGATGGCAAAGTTTTGCTGACACCTTCCTAAAGATAGGTAACTTAAGAAAGAAGAATTGATTCCTTCCCAATAAGTTTTTCTCACACCAAAAAAAGAGAAGAAGCAAAAGGATGTTTGAGATGCCCTAAGAGCAAAGGAGAGAGAGAGAGAGGATCAATCAAAATTAAAAAAGTAAGGTGAAAAAATAAGATGCAGTGTCAAACTTGCTGGGAAAAATAAGCTTTCCTTTATTAATAAATAGTATATTTCCTCTTTACTTTGAATTTCTCAATTTTTAGGGCTCTTATAACTCCTTATTTTAGAAACAATGTAATATTATGAAACCACCACCAGAACCAAAGTTCCAGTTGTGATAGTAGCTTTAGTTACTTTATCTGTCTAAGCAAGTTACATTATCTAAGTTTCAGTTTACTGATTTGTACAACAGGATGAGAACAATACCACTTACTCCAAGGGTTAATTTCACAAAAATTAGATCACATTTGTGAAGAATGGTTTTGTAAACTACACAAATGTTGGTTCTTAACTATGTAATCTTTGTATTATTTTATATTTGTTCAAGGGAGGTTACCAAATGTCTAGTCCTCCCAGTTACATTGTAAGAACCTTAAGACAGAGACTTAGAATTCCTGCACTTACCTCCCCACCATAGCGCAGTCTCAAACACACAATATTAGATAAATGCAAACTGCATTGAACTAAAGCAAACTAACCTCGTAAAGACAAAAACAGTAAATTGCCTCTGTGTACCGGTCCCTGATCCTGAGAAAGAATTAAGAGGCACATATAAAAAAAATTGAAAGGGATCTTGGAAATAGAACAAAGAAAAAGAAAAAAAAGTTCAGAGAAATATAATGTCAGCTTCATGAAACTTTTTATACACTTAAACCTTGTCCAAGAGAAAGTATTTCAGCCGAGAAAAGAACAGTATTAATGTGCAGTAGGGGTAGTCTCCTAAGACGTATCATCAGGATTAAACAAGGACGTCTTTCAAAAACTGCTTAGAGGCGGACATGCTAACAATATTAAAACTCTACTCTTTTTCTTCTTCCTTTTGACTTTCCCCCATGCTCAGGGAAATTTATGAATTATTGTGTTTCTTAAATTAGCTTTTCATCAATATTTTATTATTTTTTGGCTCTACAAGTCCAATACTTTTTACTATCAGTGTAATTTTGAAACATTTCAAGGCTTTATAAAGATTACTTGAGGAATTTTGAAAAAATACAATAAAAAATAAATAACAATGTTAATGATAGTATTGAAATTATATATAAGTGACATTATTTTTCCAAGAATAGGGGCAGTTGTAGCTAAATTCCTAGCAAACAGAGACTGGGGTAGACAAATCCTAGCAAGAGAGATTTTAAGATTGCTCAAGGGAGGAAAATTAACAGAGAAAATGCTCATTTGCCTAGTACCAGAGGGCGATCCAGAGTGATCTGAAGAATCTTACTAACAGGGAAATGATTGGATTCTTTGAATCAATTTCAGAGGCTTGAGAAGCAAATTCACTGATCTCAGAATTTTGGGCTTTCTTGAGGCCCTGATATTTCTAGTTGGAGTATGTCTCCCCCTGGAGGGAAAATAGAGCATTTGTTTCTTTAGGTTTCTTGCTCAGAGTTCCACAGTAATTAGTACTTTGTTCATTCATTCATTCAATCTTTCCTCCATTCATTCAACAAATACTTATCAAATCATATTTATTATGCTGTTCCTTGTGATAGATGCTGAAGATCCAGCTGAAAATAAGATCAATATAGTCCCCACCTCCAGTGAAATTATCATCTAGTGTGAGAAATAAACATTAGATAAAGAATCACCTGAATGCCTAAATAATCACAACAGTGATAAAGAAGAGAATGAAGGTCAATATGATGATTCAACAGAGTACCTCAGTCAGACTAGGAGGTCAGTGAAAACTTCCCTTAGCACAGATCTGAAAGATGAATAAATATAACCAGATCAAAAGCGTGGAGAAGGTGGAAGGAGTAGGCCTTCTAGCAAATGGAAAAGAGTATTCAAAGACTCCAAGAAGGAAAGAACTTAGGAAGTTATAAGAAGATAGAGGCCAGAATAAGGAGGTGAGGCACAAGTTGAGGCTGGGAAGGTAAGGATGCTCTAGATCAGGCAAGGTCTTGGAGGACATATTAAGGATTCTAAACTACCCCCAAAAGAATAGGAAGACATTGATAGGTTTTATAATCACATCTGTATTTTTAAAGGATCAAATTAGTATTCTGGTGAAGAATGGATTATAAAAGGGGAAGCACAGGAAAATGACAACTTCAAAAATTCTTTAATAAAATAAACGTAACATTGGAATCAAAATTTGATAAAGATTGTACAAAACAGAAAAACTACATACCAATCTCATTTGTGAATATTAATGCAAAAATCCTAAATAAAATATTAGCAAATGGAATCAAACAATATGATTTGTCATGATCAAGTAAAAATTGTTTCAGAAATGGGAAGATGATTCAATGTCAGGAAATACATTAATATGTTTAATAATATTATTATATATTTTGAAAAGATCTTGCAATTCTCTCCACAGTGATGGAAAAACATTTGAGAAAAATGTATTCCTAAAAAAATAATTTTATTTATTTATTTAAAAATTTTCATCATTTTACATTTTATTTATTTATTTATTTATTTATTTATTTATTTATTTATTTATTTAATGGTGCCATTGTTAATGAAATCCAGTAAGTTTCAGGCGTACAAATTACCAGTAAGGCGTATATATATTACAATGTGTGTTTACCTCCCATAGTTAGATTTCTTTCTATCACCACATATTTGACCCTTTTAACTCCATAAAATAACTGTAAAAAAGAATAGAAGAGTATTTTCTTAGCATCATAAAGCATCTTGCTTATCAGCATCTTACTTATTATTTTCATGGGAAAACACTGAAGGTATTCCTGTTAATGTCCAAAGCAAAATGAGGATGTCCACTATTACTATAACATCTAACACGGTGTTGGAGGTATTGCCCACAGCATTGCCATAGAGAGAGCAATTAAATGTATGAAAGTTATTGATAATATGATGGTGTGTCTAGAAAAACAAAAACAAATTAGCAGGAAAACTACTGCAAACAAAAAGATGACTCAGTAATTTAGCAGAATACAAAAGCAATTTACAGAAATTGGTAGTTTCCATAGATACAAGGAAGAACCAGTAAGAAGATAACATAGAAGAGAACATCAGTGTCTCATTTGTAATAACAACTATAATTACAAACCCCTAGAAATAAAGTTAATAAGAAATATGTAAAAACCTATGAGAAAAACTTTACTTATAATATTCCCCAAAGACGCATAAGTGGATTTGAGCAAATGAAAGATACCTAAGTGAATTTGTAAATTTAATATGATTCCAATAAAAATTCCAACAAGTTCTTTTTTTAGTTAGACAAATTGATTCTTAAGTTCATTTGGGAAAAATAAGCAAGAACCTCCGGGGAAACACTGAAAAGAAGAGCAATGAGGAGGCACTAGTCTTACCAGACATCTAAAATACTATAAAGCTTTAATAATTAAAATGGTGTAGAATTGGTACATGAATAGAAGACACACTAATGGAACATTATAGAAAGTCTATGCATCAATACAATACGTAAAGAAATTTGATATATGATAAAGATGTTGCAAAACGATGGGGGAAAATGGACTTTAAGTGTTGATGAAACAATTGGGTATTATTTGGAAAAAGGTAAAATTGAATCCACAGCTTACATTGCACACCAAGATAAACTCCATGTGGACCATGTAACTAAGCATAACAAAAATGGAAACCTTACAAGCTATAGAAAAAAACATAGGTAGATTTCTGTATAATATACCCAGGGAGGTAATGGGAGAAGCATTTCTATGACTCAAAATCTAGAATCAGTGAAAGACTGATAAATTCTATCATGTGACGTTTTTAATTGCATGGTCCCAATATCATAAGGAAGACCAAAGAGAAATGATTCACTGAACAAAATATTTGCAACTATATCACACAGGAAAAAGTTAATCTCTTTAGTATATGAAGACATAAATCCAGTAGAGAAAATGAGCGTAAGACATGAACGGATAGTTTTTTTAAAAAATCATGCAAGTGGCCCTTAAAATAGTAAAATAGTCTCAACTCATCCAAAAAAGAAAAGCAAATTACATTGAGATAGCACTTTTTACGTGTGTTGGCAAAAATTCAAAAGTTTAAGAGCACAATTTGTTGCCAAAACTCTGGGGAAAGAGACACAATATGCTACTGGTGGAAGTGTAGAATGGTACAGCCCTTAAGAAGGGGAATTTGATACTATCTAGCAAAATTACAAATAGCTGCATTCATCCTTTAACTCAGCAATCACATTTTCTAGGCATCTATACTAAAAGTACATCTGCACAAACTTGAAATGATATGCACAAGGTTATTCATTGTGGCATTATTTTTAATGGCAAAAGACTAGAAATCCACCTCCACCCCCCAATACCATCAACAGTGAGGAGTAAAATAGTTAAAAATAATTATGGTACATGGCGGAGTACTATGAAGCTATAAACATAATGAGGAATATTTCTATGTGTTGATATACAATATATTATGTGAGATGAGGTGCAGAATAGTGTATATGGTAGCTACTTTTATGTACAAAATGAAACACTGAAGAATAATCCAGAAACTAATAAAAAATGGTTATTGTAGGAGGTAGGGAGGGGAACTGGAATCAGGGGATGGAGATAGGAGACTCCGAGTATATCCTTTCATGTGGTTTTGACTTTAGAATGATGTAATTATTTTATATATTCAAAATATCAATTAAACCAAAAAGAGAAAAAGAACAATCCTTAATATTGAAAACAAATGAAATAAAATTAAGTGTGCGTGAGACTGATAACATAACCAAAAACAAAGATTTACTTCAAATGACTTTTGAACACAGGACTTTGTTTTTTCTTTAGTGGGATAATTCTAAGAACAAAACAAACTGCAAAAACCTCTTAAACTTCATTCTGTAGTTTTACTGTTAGTACTAATACTGGTATTGTGAAACTGTTTTATCTATGGCATATGATAAAGCAAATAAATTCAGTGTAAGAAGTAATAAAAATATAAAATCAAATAATTTAAAAATTTCGCATTTTAATTAAATTTAAATTAAACTTGCAAGCTACAGATACTCTGAAGAAGGTGACAATGTCACTGAAGAATATGAACAAGCTGAATAACTTGGAACTATGGATGAACCTCTGAGTGAAGAAACAGAGAAGATTGTTCAATGGACCAAGTGTGACGATTCCTCAGACAACTTCTGTGAAGCTGATGACGTATAAAACCTTGATACTGAATACATAGATTGTTCTTAATAGTAAGCATTACACAGTCCTAAAGGACCAGATGCTTGGAAGATAGAGAGTATAATCATCTATGAAGAAAATTGTTTCAAGTCACAGACAATTAAAAGACCTTTAACGATTTCAGCTTCTGATCAAGGGAAATGTGAAGAGAACATTTTTCATCAACAGCTAGAAGGTCTATGTATAAAAAAAGTAGGGGGCATTCTACAGACTTTTATTTAGACTACATGCAAACATTAATGTGCATTTGAGAACAAGATAGCCTTTACAGGATATCTGTTTGGAAAAGAAATGGGGATACACATTACAGAATTTCACTAGTGCATTTGATAGGATTTTGATTGAAGGAGAAGGTACAAGAAGGCTCAAGAATCTGTATTTTCTCTATTTAAAAGAATCAAAGCCTTTATCTAAAGTGCTACCATTCTCTGGGCACTCGGATTTTCAACTATTCACTGGAAATGAAGTTTAAGATTCAGAAAACAAAGTTATTCCTAGAAATATTTCACAAAGTCGAATAATTTTTATTTTTATGAAATTCTTTTTTTTTTTTTTTTTTGCTTGAGATGGAAAAAAGAGCAAGATAATTACAAGCAGATTTTTGGCAGCATTATAGAAATCTTTCCAAAATTATAGACTGTGTTGGTTGACTTAAATGTCGACTGTGGGAAAATATTCAGACTCAGGGTTTGGGCACTGCTTTGAAGGTCTTGTTTTCAAAGAAATCGACAGCAAATATGCCAGCAAGTGGGCTCACTTCTGAATTCCATCTAACCAGACAAGAAATCATATCGTTGTTTAATGCATTTGGAAGAATTTCTATAAGTGTAAAAGAATTGGAAAACTTCAGAAACTTGCTACAAAATATTCATTAAAGAAATTAGTTGAAATCTGCCTGTTTCTGGACAGTGGAGGCCAAAGAGCGAAATAGTAATGAAAGTTTGAAGTCAAACCTTTTAGAAGAGAATTATATCACTTAAGTAAACAGTTTTATTTTGCAATTGACTTGAGTTTAAATATGTGTAATATTAATGTGAGTCAAAGTAATACTTAGATAATGTGGCACAAATTTTGAAGTTTAATATTGACTAAAATCAGGATTATCAAATTTAGAAAATGAATAAAATTAAAAATTTTCACAGGGAGAAATATAGCAAATTGCTGACTACAAAAGAAAGGATTAGAAAACTTGAAGACATAGAAATAGAAACTATCCAAAATGAAGTACAGAGAGAAAAAGGATTGAAAAACAAAGGATCAGAGCAACGTGCTCCGTGAGGCATCAAGCAGTTTAACATACATGTAACAAGGTTCAAAAGAGTCAGGAGCTAAAAATTTTTTAAATAAATAATGACTAAAAAATTTTTGAATTTAAAAGCTCAGTGAAATCCAGGCAGAATAAACTTAAAGAAAACTGTGCCAGAGCACATTGTAACCAAACTGATAAAAACCAAGGATAAAGAAAAAAATTCTAAAAGCAACCAGATAAAAAAGGATACATTACATATAGAGCAAGAATTGGCAAATTATGGCCCATGAGTCAAATCTGGCCTAATACTTGTTTCTGTAAATAAAATTTAGTTGGAACACACGGCCCCGTGCATTCATTTATGAATTGGCTATGGCTGCTTCTGTGCTGAGTTGAGTAGTTGCAATGGAGACTACATGGCTTGCCATCCTCCACTATAGAGGAACAAAGAAAATTATGCCAGCAGATTTCTTACAGAAGCTATGCAAAGCAGAAGACAAGGTCAATCCGGAAGACTTACCCAGCAAAAATATCTTTCAAAGATAAAGGTGAAATAGACTATTTTAAACAAACAAAAGATGGAATATTAAAAGAAGTTCTTCAGGTAGAAGAAAAATTACAGATGAAAATTTGCATCAATGAAAGGAATAGAGAGTGTGAAAAGCGATAAATATGTAGGCAAAATATTTAAAACACTTTTTTCAAATTTTAATCTCTTGGAAAGATAAATGACCAAAGTAAAAATTTTAAAAATGCGCTTGGGGTTTTAGCATATGTAGAAGTAATATGTGTGACAACAAATATACAAAGGACATAAGGGAGGAAATGAACGTATGTTGTAAGATTCTTACACTATTTAAAAGTAGACTGTGATTAAGTTTGGGATGCATTTTGTTAAACTCTTGAGCTACATTGTCCAATACAGTAGCTACCTACTCGACACATGTGGCTATTAAAATTAAAATTAGGGAAAATTAAAAATTCAGTTCCTTGGTCATACTAGCTAGCTATACTTCAAGTATTAAATAACCATATGTGGCTAGTGGTTACCATACTGGACTGTGCAGATAGAGAATGATTCCATCGTCACAAAAAAATTCTATTGGAAAGCACTGCTCTAAAGCAACAACTACAGCAACAACAAAACAAAAGAAAAAAAGAAGAAGACTTAATAAGCCAATAGTGGAACTAAAAAGGAATCATTTAAAAATTCAATTAGTTTAAACATCGGAATGGAAATAAAAAAAGAAACGAAGAACGGATGGGAGAATAGGAAACAAATAGCAAGATGACAGATTGAAATCCAATCTTATCAAAAATTATAATAAATGTAAATGGGCTAAGCATCTCCATTAAAGGGTAGAGATGGTCAAGTTGGATAAAAAGAGCCAAGTATATTCTGTTTATAAGAAATCCACCTTAAGTATAAAGGCACAGATATGACAAAAAATATACAATGCAAATATTAATTTTAAAAATCTGAAAATGCTTCATTAATATCAGACTAAGTAAATATTAGAGCACTGAATATTACTAAGAATAAAGAAAGGCTATTTCATAATGATAAACCAAGTCAATTCAGCAAAAGGACATAACAGTCCTAAATTGTTAAAGATGTAATAAGAGCTTCAAAATATAAGAAGCAAAACCTAATAGAAATGACTGATAAATCCACAAATATAGTTTAAATCCAAATATTAACTTTATTAATATTAAATATAATTGGATTAAATGCTCTAGACAAAAGACAAAGGATGCCAAAATGGTTAAAATGCAGAGCAAAACAAAATCTCACTATATGCTCTCTAACAGAAATATACTTAAAACATATGGAAACAGAAGTTGAAAGAAGAGGAATGGAAAAAGATATATGATGCACTTCATCCAAAGGAAATCTGGTGCATCTATATTACTATCAGTTAAAATGAACTTTAAGGCAAAAAGCATAATTAATGAACAAAAAAAACACACCTACTAATGAAAAATGTTCAATTCACTAGGAAAATACGACAATTTAACAATGTAAATTATACTTACAATATAGCACCAAACTATATAAAGCAAGAATTATCAGAACTACAAGAACAAATTCACAAACATAGTGGAAGATTATAATAACCCCTTCTTAGTAACTTATAAGTAGACAAAATCACTTAGGATATAGAAAATTTGTATAAACAGTTTATAAATTTGTTTTAAATATACTAATGGAAATACCTAAACCTTGCACCCAGCAAATGCAAAACACATTCTTTCATGATGCATATATGTAACATTTATAAACAAAAACTTGTCTATTGGGCAAGTTTTAACAACTTTCTAAAGGTTGATACTGAACAGGAAGTGTTCTTCAACTACAATAGATTTAGGCTATTAATCAATAACAAAAAGACAATTAGAAAATTCCCATACTTAGAAATTAAGATATAGTCATATATTCAACAAATATTTAATGCATGCTTATTATAAGCTTGGCACTGTTCCAGGCACTTGGGATTATATCAAAGAGAAATTAATAATTAAAAGTCTGACAATGCCAAGTGGTGGAGAGAATGTGGAGTAATGAGAATGTTTACCTTGGTGGTGAAGTGTAAATTATTACAACCACTTGTGAAAACAATTTGATACTGATATTCTCTAGTAGAACTGAAGATAAGCATACTCTGTGATTCAGCATGTCCATCTATAAATAAACTTTAGAAAAACTTCTGTTATATGCACCATGAAATGTACTAGAATATTCATAGGAGCATTGCTAGTAATAGCCAAAAATCTGAAAATAACTGAAGTGTCTATCAACAGTTGAATGTAGATAAATACATGGCGGTATATTCATACAATGGAATACAGTAGAACAATAAAAATTAGCAAAGCACAGATACTGCAACAATGTTGATGACCTTTACAAATATAATGTGAAAAAGGAGCAAAACATAAAACAACAAATTCTGTGATTTCATTCATATAAAGCTCAAAAGAATAAATTCATTGTGATACCATCTACATAATGTTCAAAACCAGGCAAAATTGCACTATATTGTTTAGGGATGTATAAACATGTGATTGATAAACTATAAAGAAAAGCAAGAAAATTATCATAATAACCAAGAGAGTGGTTACCCATAGGAAGGAGAAGGTTTTGACTCCAGCATAGGAATGGGGGTCTCCGGCGGCGGGGAGGGAGAGACGCTTGCAATATTCTGTTTCTTGACCTGGGTAATGATTATACAGGTACTGTCTTTATTCACTAAATTATACATACATGTTTATATATTTTTATATATTTGCGTTATATTTCACAAAAGAAGACGAGTTAGGCATTTTAAACATAGAGAACAGCATGAATAAAGGTAGGGAGACATGAAAGTGTGCTGGGTATATGGGAACTACAAGTAGATTTGTGCATCTCGAAGGTAAATAGTGAGGCAGAATAGAGTAGGGGGAAATGAGGTTGGAAACTATGGGAAGCCTTTGGGACATTTTAAAATAGATTGTGAAAAGTCTCAAATCTGAGTTTTAGGTAGATTCTTCTGACTGCTGTGAGGAGATGGATGCATGGGGAAGAGAGAGAAGGGAGGGGCAGAGGAAAGGCTAAAAGGGAAACTATTATAATCCTCCAGGCATGAGATAACTAGGACCTGAAGTTGTAGAGAAAATGGATTTGAGAAATGTTTATGGGTGTCAGAGATTACGGTCATCTTTCTATCTTGAAAAATACACAATCGCTTCGGGACTCTTTCAACCTTTCATTTGTGGTTAAAATGTGGGCACTAGGGTATGGAAATATGACAAAGCTGGTCTCAAGGGTAAACAAATCTACTTCCCCTCAAGATAAACTCGAACAAGTAAGACTCTCCCAGTTTTCAAGACCACCTGAAAAGGAGATTCAGGCTCCTTATCACATATTCATCACTCTTAAGAAGTCCTTGAAGAAATCTTCCTTAAATGTCTAGTCCTGCCTCTTGCCCTCAGGGTGGAATCAGGAAACGATGCTGCTCTCTATCCTCTGAGCTAGTTTATCCCAGAGCTAAAAATTTACTGAAAAATTTTTCCCAGCTTTTCCTTCTCTCACACACCTCTGCTGATTATTTCTTTTCTTTCATTAGACCTTAGACTCAAATTACAGCCCTGTCATCATCTCCATGCTTCATCTCCATCTTCTTAGAACTTTTCTCCATAGTTATTCTTTTCTGTGAAGTTAATGTCCCCCCCAAACAACTAATAAAAATCTACACATATGAAACAGAGAGGCCTATGTCCCACAGATCTCATTACAATTTAAACACCAGAGATTTCAATGTTCTAATAATGTAAAATCATGGGTAGTTTATTATCTAGCACACCTAGAGATGTCTTGGATGGTACTCATTGTTCTGATGAGCAGCAAAAGCCATTAATGCCATTAATAAGAGGGAATTGAGTTTTAATAACATAAGAAGCAACTGGAAGCAGGTGTGAAATATGGTAATGGATGAGCTGGGATGAAGAGATTGGATATGTGACTCCAGATCACCCACTGAGAGGAAACGAGTCCCAGTTTAATGCATTTGATCTGGGTAATCACCAGAGAACTTCACATAAAATTGCCCTCTGCTTCTTAGAGACTCAGACAACACTATGGAGAATAGTAAGTTCTTCTTGAAGTTGTGCAGCTAAAGTTTTTTAAAGACTAACTTCAATTCCTGGAATATTGTTTTTCTAATCTATGTTTGATGTTTGGTTTTAATTTGGTTTTACTATCCTGGAAAGACTGATCTTTACATCTCCCTTGATATATATTTGATAAATGAGGAGAAATTTTGTTTTTGTTTGGTTTGGTTTTAGAAGTAGGGAAGGCACAAGCAAGGGACAAAAAGGCCTCAATTTTATTACAGTAAAAAGTAACCTGGACTAACATTATCCTAAATTACTAGTCTACCAATTCAGGAACTCAAAGAGAAGAGAAACGTTATCTTTGAAGCACAGTAATATTTCTATTTATAATATCCCTTCTCAGTTAGCTACTAATCTTATAACCAGTAGCAGTATTTTTTGAGCCTGTTTCTAGTAGAATAAGAGTATAAATTAGGAGTTATTCTCCTTGACATACAGGATGGGGATACAGGCATGGTATCATCTCATTCTCAAGCAACATTGAGGGGAGGGGAATACATGCAGTCCTCTGACCTTGAGTTTTGACTAAAACTTGGCCCCAATATCTTTGAGACTTTGCTGGAAATGGTGGAAGACTATACTGCTGGGGGTCCGTGTGGGTGTGGGTGGGTAGGTGATAACTCTCATTTCAAAGCTGCAAGCACTTTTCTATTTTGCAAGAGATAGATACTGCCATATGTCTTATAGTATTTCTTTGTTCAACAAAAGCCACTAAAACGTCCATTTAATTGTGTGAACATAAGCCATAGATTGCCAAAGCGGATGCTTGAAATTAAAGATGCTAAACTGCTTTCTAAGATAAGACAGAGTTGGAGCTCTACAAACTATATGTCCTTAAGGAAGATTTTTTTTTTCTAGATATGAATTCAGGCTTCATTCATTCACATATTCAGCAAATATTTATCGAGCCATTGTGCCAGGCACGATTCTAGGTGCTGGAGATATGGCAGTGATCAAAATCACCCCCTGCTCTAATGGATCTTACATCCTAGTTGGAAGTGAAAGGCAATAAAGAAATAAGTAAAAATACAGGTGACAAGGGGCCTGAAAGATTGCATATGTCGGTATCGAGGAACACTAGATTTCTAAAAATTCTTTTAAATAAAAGGGAAGTCTGTGGCAGGCATACCACAGTCCATATCCTGCCCAGATACCTGGACATAATTTCCTCTAAATTGAACTGATAGTCTGAGGGAGGCAATTTGTCAAGCAAAATTGCCCGCATAGCACCAGAAATTGTGAATGTTCTTAGTTGGTGCAGCACTATCAATGCCTGATGAGGATTCTGACTAGAAGCCTACCCTGAGCTGTTGGTACCTTTTGTGGTACAGAATATATGGAGAGGGTGGAAGGTGCATGAGACACTGCTCCAGGGCTCCGAATGCCTATGTTTGTGGCCAGTTATCCAGCAACATTTGGGTTGGAACTAGTCATATCAGAGTGGAACAGGATAAATGACTGAACATGCACTAAAAGTGGAAAAAAGCCTCTGCGAGTGTTGACACAATAGGCGCCCTTGCAGAAGAGAAAAAGGGTACATCCGAGAAGTAAAGGGGGTTTAAAAAGCAAGGGCCAGGCTTAAGAGAAAGTTTGGAGGTGTTTGCGGAGAAAGAAGAGAGAATGACAGGCAGCTATGCCATAATGTACAAGTTGAATTAGAGAAGGAAGGAAGAGAATTTAAGATGTTTTCCCACATGCTAAGAATGTAAACCCCTTTAGAGTTTAAATCTAAATTGCTTTTTAATTCTTTTTGGCTATTCGAGGTGTTTCTTTTGAATGCAATATCGTGCTGAGATGGGCTACAAGGTAACTCAGCTTCATAAAAGTTGAATTTGGGGAGTCTTGTCTGGGATTGTGGACCTAAGGTACAGCAGTCATTCTAGAGCTAGATGAGTCACATGAGCATCTCCATCATGACTGTTTGATTTAGAGTGCAAAAAGTATACCAGCTATATAAAATAGAGTCTGGAGGTAAACTAGACACCATATAGAGGAAAATGACAGAGACTACTAAAAATCATAATTTTAGTGAGAATATGATGTTTGAAACTAGGTGTATTTGATAGAGACCTATATCTATTCAGCATGGAGTCTCTTCCCCCCTTGGCTTATAAGACTGGGATCAAGGATTATAACAGCTAGGTTATTCCCAGAGGACAGAGAAAGGCAGGAAGCAGAAGGGTGTGTAGGGGTTATTTTTTCTTGCTATATGACATACTTTTTATGCATGAATACTCTAGTGACATGGACAGAGTTCCCATTCAGCCCCTCTTGCTTGGGAATGGACCCACTCAACAAACCCTAGGGCATTGGTGTCCAGAGAACCCAGTCTTAGAACCCAGCAAAATGACTAAGGCTCAGCTTTATTCCCTGCATTTGTTCCCTTTGTTTTTCTGAGACTATACCCTCCTCTTATTTTCCCTTGTCTCATTTTACACAGAATTCTTAAAATGACCTGTTTCTGATTCTGATGCACCGATTGCCGCCTCCTTATGTTTTCAAGTCCTGCTACTTGTCCACTCCTCCAGTTCCCACCTACCCTCGGCTTTCAAATGTCTGACCTGGAGCTTGACTGGATCAGCCACATCCCTTGATCTCTGCACCTGATTCCTATGTTCTTTCGTGCTTCTCCAATAATTTCCCCTCCCTCTAGGTTCAGACCCTTTGTACACTCAGTGGACTTCATACCAGCACCTCTGGGTAGCATGATGTAATGTTATGCTGAAAGCCTTGACATACATGGTATCCTCCACAATAGTGGCAAAGGGCCTTGTATGATGGCATAATCCAGCTCCTGCTGTATGGGGGCTATATTTAATGTAAGGTTAAGGCTAAGATGGGAGGTCCTATACAGAGGACAGGGTCACTCCTTGTAAATAGAAGGCAGGGATTCAGCTGAAGGGTGAGGGAGCTGGCAAGATGAAATCATTCATACCAAGTGCTGGTTCAAGAGATGTGAAGCAACAGACACAGGCAAAAACCTGCAAGTCATGCCAGTCTTTCCTGGTTATAGCAGAGATCTCCAGGGAAGGATGAACAGCAAGGTTGAACCTGTAGACCCTGAGAACGTGCTTGCTTTTGTATGATCAGAAACTCACACTGTGTAAGTTCAGCTATTTTGTGTGTGCACGTGTGTGTGTGTCTTGTCTGTGTTTCTAATTTTCCTATAGTTTTTTTGGTCCCAAATCAATACATGACTTTTAATGCATCTTTAAAACGGCACAAATAAGTTTGAGGAGTCATCTGACATCTTGGCATTTCCATAGCTAGACAACTTAGTGCTCGCTTTGGCAGCACATATACTAAAATTGTAACTGGACAACTTAGATCTTATTCATCAGCCTGCTGAACTGTTCCTCTCTAAGAAACATAGATACCATCCAATTTTTTTCTGATATCCATATTTTTAACATTGTGGCTTGTTGAATCAAAGCAACTGGATTTGATACAGGTTCAATGTCGTTTCCTTCAAGAATTACTTTATTTTCTGGGTTTGAGATACTGAACAAGCAACACCTGACAGACATAATCCAAACCTTGCAGATGTATTTTTCACCCAAGAAATTCCGTATTTCAACAAGAGAATCATTTTCCTGAATGACATTCATGGGGAAATGATCATACACAGACTTCATCTTGTAACGGAAGCCCAGTGTAGCACCCTTGATCGTGTTCTGTACAGGGCTACAGATAGTGTGAACAGTAGCCAGTTCCTTTCTATTTCCCCACCATTTGTCAACCCAGACCCTCTTTTTCTAAGGAGACTGAGTTCTACATTGCTGTGACTGACATCTCTCTGCAGGGTGCCTCTAGGGCCCTTCACAATAACCGTTGGTCCTTTCAGAATGATGTCCACATTTCCTGGAATATCCACAGTCTGACTGCTGAGAATGGTCTTCATCCTCGCAGTAGATGCAGCAAAGAGCTTTCTGATAGTTTTTGTTTGTTTTGTAGTCTTTTTGTAAATGCCAGCCCACCTCAGCTCTGCTTAGGGAAACCAAGGAAAAGCATTTTTTCTTCTCCTGAGTTTTAGAAATAACCTGTGGGGCACATGGAAGAGGTAGGAATGATAACCAAGGTGAGTGTACCACAAGTTTGTGGAATGAGTAAAGAAGGAATGCGTGAGCAAGGAGGATTGGATCATTTGTTTTTGAAAATACAGTACTGTAGGGGTTTTAGTTTTTCATATATTTGTTTAGGGAAATCAAATTTCTAGTGGCTGCATAATCCTTTATTATATCAGCAATGCCTTAAACATTCTGCTGTTTAGGTCATTTCCCCACTTATTATTTTAATAGCAGTAAGACAGGGATAGGCCAGACAGTTCTTTAGTGCCACATAAGTTCCTCTGGGCCAGTCTTGCTCTTTATCACTAGAGTATGCAAGCAGGGAAACCCCAGGTAACACATTTGCTATCCTCGAACCACTTGTATACAATTCACCTGCCCATACCTAGTTTGTTTCTTCTCCCCAGATTTATTTCTTCTGTAAACTTCATTTTTGTTTTCTGACCACTTTGCTTCTACAATTTACTAAGGTCATATTAGTGCTGCTGCCCAGGTGCTGTTTACTTCTCAATCTGAAGTCATCTGTAAATACGTTAAATTCCATTTTTCTTCCTCTTCCTCCTCTCCCACTTCACCCCTCAGATAGGGAAAAGAGTTTTCACAAAAGTTGAGACACTCAGTGTATGTCTGTACCTGGGCACCAGGCCTGCGGAGGGGGAATTATCCTGTCACACACGGCCTCCCCCCCACCGCATCCACCCCTCACAGACACTGTTAATAGCTCACCCTTTCACCTGTGAGTTGATGCAGAATTATTCAGTTAGAAATAATATTATAAATTATCCAGTCCAGTCCCCTAACAGATCGGGAAAATGATTTATTCAAGGTCTCTGAATTAGAAAATGACAGAAACGAATTGAATTTAGGTCTCCTAAAGTCCACTGTGTAGGCTGCAGGGTTATGGATGAGGGAATAGGACATAGTGGTTCTTGTTATTCATTCAACAAATGTATTGAGCATTTACTTACTACGTGCCAGGCACTATTTTAGGTGCTGGGGATTCCGTGATGGCGACAGAGGGCACGAAAGAGACAACAATCTCTGCTCTTATGGAGGTTTCTTCTAAAAACTTACGTACTTTGCCTCATCATCCTGGAAAAACGTCCAGTGCCCTGGGTGGGAGCGGTTGGGTCTCATGTAGGAGGGAATCCTATCCCATTTCGGCTCCCGTGCTATCTACAGCGAGGGGGCTATTTTACTGTAGAAGCCGAACAGAGAGGCGGAAACCTCCAGAGTGTCCTCCCCGCCTCTGCACCTCCAAGACCGGGCGGGGCAGGCTCCAGGGCTCCGCCGCGCCCCAGCTCAAGTCTGGCATTATTAGCGTCGGCTTCTCAACCCTCTGCTTTCCTGCGGACGGCTGGAGGACAGAAAAGTAGGCCCGGGCTCTAGCACCATCCTCTGACAAAAGAATTGCGGGGAGGTGAATATCCTTCCAAGGCAGTAATGCTCAGTGTCTAGCACTCAGACTGGGAGAGGGACGACCTCTCCTGGACCTGAGGGTTTATGCAGCAAACTGCTCTCTCATGCTGCTCTAATAAATATTGCAGCCACACGCTCTTTCCAGTCTCAGCTGAGGCCACTGCAGCTTACTCTCCCCTCCCGCCCCGCCCGCTAGCTCAGATAGCAGAAGCCCACTGCAGCTTCCCAGCCATCCTCCCTTTTCTTCTTCACTTTCTGGTTGCCATGGAGACACACGTCATTTACGTGCCGTGCGTCGCCTTGGAAACAGGGGAGCATCCGAGGCGCAGCTGGGAGACCCACCCCTGTCGCTCCTACCACACTCGCCGGCGCTGCCCGTTAATGGCCGGAGGGGGAGTCCCGAGCCGAACCCGCTGCTGGCCTTAGCCTCAACTCGGACCCTTTCGCGAACGCTTCTGTGACCCAAGAAATCGGTGGGCACTTGCTCGTGGCGCCGAAAGGGCAGCGCTGACACGGGCGCAGTTCGGGAGGCGAGGCAGGACAGGGCACTTTCGTCCCGGGGCGAGCCGGAGAGACGCTGGCCCTAAGACTCTGTTCGGGTCTTTGTCCCGCAGGCTCTTCCAGGCCTCCCCGATCCTGTCGCGCCCTCCGCCCGGGACCTATCTCTTCACGTCCGCTCCCCACCCCTCTCGGGAGCATCCTCTTCCCTCAGCTCTCCCCTGTCCCTCCGGGGACCTCTCCCCGTCCCCGACCCCTCCCCCACTCCAGAGGCCGGGCTGGACCGGACCCAGAGCGGCCACCGCCCGCTTCTGCCATTCAATGGAGGACGGTCCGCTGGAGATCATGACCAAGGACGGCGGCGAAATGCCGGCACCTCTGGAGGTGTCCACCGTGCCCGCCGTGGGGGACGTGATCTCCAGCGAGTACAACGGCGGCATGAAGGAACTAATGGAGCATCTGAAGGCTCAGCTGCAGGCCCTGTTTGAGGACGTGAGGGCCATGCGGGGGGCCCTGGACGAGCAGGCCTCGCACATCCAGGTGCTCTCGGACGACGTGTGCGCCAACCAGCGGGCCATCGTCTCCATGTGCCAGATTATGACCACCGCGCCCCGCCAGGGAGGCCTGGGCGTGGTCGGCGGCAAGGGGAGCTTCCCAGGAGCCCCGCAAGAGCCGGAGACCCCTTCGCCTGGGACTGAGGACAGCGGTTTGGTAGGTCGTGATCCTGAGGAGGAGGACGATGAAGAGGAAAAGGAGATGCCCCCCTCTGCCACACCCACTAGTCACTGTGAGCGCCGCGAGAGCCCCTGTGCTGATCTCCTTGAAGGGGACGGGCCACTTGTGGAGCCCCTCGATCTGCCCGACATTACCCTGCTGCAGCTGGAGGGCGAAGCCTCCCTGTGAGGGGACTCCGAGGGGCACTACTTTCCCGGGCTGGCTTTGGGTTTCCGAGCGCATGACGCCAGCGGACTGAACTGCACCGTGCAGCACGCTTCGCCCCGACCGCTGCTCTTGTGGGTCAGGCAGAGAGAGACTCTCTGGAGGAAAGATTTATAGGGTGAAGGACTTTGGGAGCATCAAGAATTCTTTCTGCCTAACCAAGTGAGATGTAGCAAACTGCGGAAAGGTGAGGTTCCGGGAGAGGAAGCGCCCTTCTCTGGACTCCCATCCGTCCCCTCCCTACCCTATCCCCCTTCCCAGCCAACAGGAGAACCCCTGAATTGTGTAAATAAAACTCTGCTTTTTCTATTCTGAAAAAGGACTTATCTAGGACTATGGCAAGTAGTCTCTAACGATTTACTTAGAAATTAAGGAATTGGGATATTCTGTTCTGGCAACAGAAAATTTACCCTTCTGCTGAAATCCAGCATATTCAGCGCTCTGCAGAAGTCTCTCCCCCTCACAGATCTCTGCGGCTGCTGATTGGTAAAGGAAGCTTGAGGAGGGAACTGCAGCCCTAGGAATCTGGGAGAATGGGGTTCCCAGGGCCCCTGGGCTGGGAGGAGCTGGCTGTGCATGAAGACATAATAGCTCAACCTCTAGGATTTTGCATGCAGAGCGGAACCTGCCTTGTCACTGACTTCATCTGGAATTGCTTTATCCACTCACTGGGGCTTAGAGAACAAAGAGCCCAGTTCACAGGCAGAGACTTGGGGGTGCTCAGCAACAGCCCAGATTTAGGGGACATTTGAGGGACTCTTGGGGGCCGCAGCCAAAAACTGTCTCTCTCCTGGCTACACTCGCTTAACTTCAGTTCCTTTTCCTGGCAATATGTTTCTGCCCGCTGCCTCTCGGTGTTGCTTCCATAATGTCTTGTGTGTATTATGTGTGTCGACTTGTGCAGTAGTGTGTGAGCCCTGAGGGGCAGGGCTTGTGGCTCTGGTGTTAGGTTCAGGGGGCTTCAGACCCTTCTGTGAGCCCTGGGCTATCATGGCGCTTTCCCCTCTCCTTTCCCCCTTTCCCCCACGACCAGGGCATGGAGCATGTGGCTGTCCTGAGGTTCTTAACTGATGTGCCTCCTTCCCATTTCCTCAAGTGGTGACTTTGTGTGCCCTTCCTCCTCCTCTGTGTATTTCTTCTCAATGCTTTCCTTGGTGTTAATCTTAATAAAGAGGCGTCATCTCCCCTCCTTGCTGACTGGTACTAGGGGGATGTCAGGGTTGGGCTTCTGGGCCCATTGCATGAACCAGGGCTTAATGGGAACTGCAGGGACCATGACTTCCCTCCTCTCTCCTCGCCTCCAGTTCCAAGGAGTTGACCGTCCTAGCCCTAGTCGAGACAGGCATTGCCAACTCTACCTGCTTTCTCTTGGTCCTGGATTCTGACCTCCAGCTGGACTGGGAAAGGAGAGGGTACTTGCTGAGACTCCCAAAACTAACAAGGATTTTTAGTAGCTAGAACTCCAGATGTGCAAGAGACTTCAGTGAAGCACTTAGCCCCTGATAGATGATTTCCAAATCTGAGTCCTGGAATGGCAGGCATGACTCCTGTTTCATGAAAGGCTTAGGGAGGGGGTATTGTTTGGGAGGGACTGCCCTGGGATCTCTGGCAGCAGAGTGACACATCACAAAGGAAACTGCAATAACTGCCTCAGGCTTCTAGTGGAGAATGCCGGTAAGGTGTTCCCCAGGGAGCTTAGACTGATATCAGCTCTAGTCAGCTCTCTTGGGCACTGGAGATTTCCTAAGGCTGTCCCAAACAAAATGTGGGAGAAGAATGAATTGTTTTGTATGTGCTCTTGCTGCTGGTTGCTGCAGAGAGGTGAAAAGAGCTCGAGTCACGGAACTGGGCTTGAATCTCAGTTCCCACACTGAATGACTGGTTGGGACTTAGTTTCTGCATTTGTTAAATGGGGACAAAAAGCTGTTGGGGAGAAAAATATTTAAGGCCCCTGGGAAGTGCTGTACAAATGTTAGTTTTCTAAGATGTAGTTCTTCTGGGGGGGGGGGGAGCGAGGAGCGGGGGAGGGTTTAGAAGTTCTTTTTATATAATCCTTCCCCGTTTAAAAAAAACTCTTATCCTTCCAGATAATCAAGTAAAAGGGGATGATAAAATTCCCAAGCTGACATAAGCCTTTTCATCATAAAGTTCATGCAGTTATGGGCCAAAAAGTTCTTGGAGACCAGCCCTGTACACATAGTATGACCAGAGGAAGCCTAGAGTTGTGTAGTGGTTGGAGAATATGGGCTGGGGCTTTACAGAGGACAGCTAAAGTGTATTAGTGGAGAAGTGTCCCTGGGAAGTGGCTTGAGATAAGTTCCTATTCCAGTATTCACCAATATCAACAATGATAGCTATCATTTATTGAGCACTTACTGTATGCCAGACATTGTGCCCATATGAAGTAGGCACTATTTTCACTAACAGTTCTGAAACAGACTCCAAGACTTGTTCAAGGTCGCACAGCTCATACTTCGCAGAATTTAAACTCAGGTCTTCTGACTTAAAGAACCCTAGTTGGGAGCCATGCTGCTAATTGCTCTATTATTTGGATCTCCAGAGAAGGGGATCTCTTATTCCCTAGTCAAGAGTTCAAGAGTCCTGCAAAGGAAATACTGTTACTTTCAGTCACCTTTTATTTTTACAAATGGAACACGAAATTGTAATTCAGGTTTTGATTAGTAACCCTTCTCAGAGTTCAGTGGATGACAGTACAATAATGGCACCAAGATTGTGGCCTTCTGGATCTGCTCCTTGATAGGAAGAAGACGATGTCCCCAGATACTCCCTGACACAGCTCCATTCTTGTGCCTCTTTCCTGTTCCCTGTAGCTCAGATTCTGCAGAGTCTGACATGAATCCCAAGGCAGAATAGCCCTTTAATCTCTGTAGAAAGGCCTGGTTGAGCCCTTTAATCCTTGACTTCATTTTGGTTCCCCTTCCTGTGCCCACTGTCCTAAATGTGTCATCAATCCCTTAGCCCAGGGCCTTCTAGAAGTCCTCCACCTAGTCCTTCCAAGTCTAGATAGATTAAAAAAAAAAAAAAATCTCCCTAGAAAAAGCAATTCTTCAGCTTTCTTCAGTCACCTGCACTGGCATCTCATAGGGAGCCAACACAAATTGGTCTCCCGCCTCCTCCTTCCTTCCTATTCCTCACTCTCCTCTTGAATTTCTCCTTTGGAATGCTCCTGATGACTGAATTTCAGGTGAGATTCTTAACCTCGGACTCATGAACAGGATCTCTATTGAATTCTAGGGGGCCATAGACCCTTGAAATTGAATGCAAAAATCATGTAAGTATGTACATTCTCTAGAGAGATCTATTATTTCAACTTAATTCTCAAAGGTAAGAAGTTAAAAAGTAAGAATCACTGAGCTAAAGGGTAATGAGACTTTTTAACTTGAAAAATACCAAAGAAGAAACGGATCCTGCCTGAACTGGTACCGTATTGAACCCACAATACATCCTTACCTCCTGGGGCCTTCGGAGGATTTCTTACACTAAATTGAAATTGTCACATGAATCTAATTATTTATCACCTACTCGACAAATGCAAATTATATTGACACCCATTAGAAGGTGCTAAGAATATTCTAGTACTTGGAATCTGCCAGAGCATTGCTGATATATAGAGGTGAGGAGATGGTCCCCTCCATAGCTTTGTGCTGCACTTCATGTCTGGGCCCAGCACAATACGGTGTGCAATTTATCACAACTCTTTCAGTTTCTTTCAGTTCCTACCTCTCACTGGTCTAAGGGAAATCTCTCAGGGTTAGCTCTTAACCTCAAAATGCAAACACATAAGACTCTGTAGAAATAAGCCGCAACGTTAGCCTGGTATGTCTAAAACCTGTTCTAGAGAAATAGTTATTTCTCTAAGAGTTGCAAACTGGCCTCCAACATAAATCTGCAGTTTTATGTGGCCTCAGTATCACCACAGAATATGGTCTTTGCTTGACATGTATAATGAAATGGCTTACCCAGTTTCCCCACAAATAAGGAAAAGTTCTTTCCCAAATTTATTTAAGTCTATACTTCTTGCAAGACAAAAAACTGCTTGCGCCTTTGAAAAGGCAGGTTTTCCTAAGCATCATTCCCCATCTACATGCCTAGGAATAGAAATTCAGCCAAGATACACTGCTACAGTAAGAAATGATATAGAAGTACAAAAAGAGTATTCTTGAATCTTTTATCACGGCTACCATTCCCCTAACCCTCCTTCTAGGTTGTTTCCAGAGGTGAATTCCCCCAAGAAACAAAGCCTTTCTGCTTGGAAGCACTGTGCTTAGAGAGAGAAGCCTGCTCTGTAAATAATGCTGTAATGGTGCCACCAGGCGAGGAGTAGGAACATTACAAGGGGACCCTCAAAGTGAATTTATGGCTTTCAATTCAGCGAGCACTACCAAATGCTTACTAAAGGCTGGGCTCTCTGCCAAACAGTGGGTGGCAGGGACAGAAGAGGAAATTGAATAAATAAAATGTATTTGAAGAATATAAAAACCAATGCAATAAACTTCTAACAGGTCTCCACAGCCTCTTACACACCTGTAAAGCTGAAGGTTAATATTCCTAAACCACAGCTCTGAACATGCATTCTCCTCAGAAATCTGAGTCATATCCCTATTACTTCCTGAATTAAATATAAAATCTGGTGGTTGGAGGGAGTCAAGGACTTCCCTAAAAAGGCCTGGAATTCATTTTTACCCATACATTTCATTCCTCAGGTAAATTTTTTAGCCACCATCCCATCAATTGGAAACATACATCATCCCGTCAGCTAGAAAGTATTCCCAAGGGTATCCCAAGTCCTTTAACCTCTGGACGAGTAGGCTACATGAGTCCTTGATTCCCCTGGCCCTTGATTCCATTTCTGTTAGTCTTCCCAAGTGTAGTCAGATACAAATCTCTCATGCAGAAAAGGGACTTCTGCAGCCTTAGTCACCTGCACCAGCTTCTCATAGGGTGTCCAGCAAGCTTGCTTTCCCTTTCCACTCTTATGCTACCTGTAAATGGGAAATCTCCAGAAATAGTATGCAAAGCATTTTGATTATGAATTTGTGCTTTTTTCTCTAGGAATACTGTTAACAACTTTCATCAAATTCTTAAAGTGGTCTATAAAATCAAAAAAGTTAATAAACCCTATAGTCCAAATATGCTTTTCACCATTGTCCAGAAATGCCCATTTTTCTAATCTGATTTTTTGCCCATTCTCTTTATCCTTCCTATTGCATTCTATCTCTGCCAGTTAGAATCCTACCAGTTCTCTGAGGCCCTTCTCAAATGCTACTTCCTTCACGGAGCCTTTCCTAACACAATCTCTTTCACTTTTATAAATGCCCCAATTTTTTTTGTTTGTACCTCTTTTTGGGATAATTACTAGATTTTTCCTTCCTTCTATTATTTTTTGTGTGCTGCTTGTCCCCCGCCTTCCAGGTTATGAATATCTTACGAGCTGGAGCTGCTTCTCATTTTTATAGCCTCTGAAATATGTACCTTATTTTATTTTTAAGTCACCATTGGTTGTATGGCACGTCATTATTTTAGGTGCCACAAGAAAGAAAAAATACTGTCAATTAAATTATCATTATACTTCCTTATCACTTATATTTAAAACTTTCACTCTTAAAGAGCTCATTTAGACTTATTTAGAGAAAAAATTTTTTTATATCAGTACAATGCATATAAATATAACTTAAAGTTATTATGGCATTTTATAATTTCTTCACATTGAGCCTGACACTTCTGAATCACTTATTGATTCGGTGTTGTTGATGTCCACATTTTTCCATGTATTTATATTCTCTGGCGCATTTTAGTGTTAGTGAAGCAGCATTTCTTAAAAAGAGAGCTTCACTATTGTCTCTGGAAATTTCTTCCAGGCCACGACACCTATTCCACAAGTTTTAAAGCACGGGACTTTTTTGATCTTGCCGGAAAGTGTTCAAGGAAGATGTTTAGACAACAACAAGAGCACATATTCCTTCGAATGGTCATTAAATGGTTAATTAAATAAAATATCAAGGGATCACAGATGTCCAGTCATAACCGCCACTTGGCCAACAGTAATCGTAAGATAACATGGATTATTACTTATAAGACACATCCCATTTCAGAGGTGTTAAAGTGTGGGGAGAAATTGTGTCTGGAATTGATGAAATTATCAGCAAGCAACCGATCTCATAATAGGCAGAAAATAAATGTTTAATATATAAATGAAAAAATTACAGGGTTTTAGAGCTGGGAATAGAAAATAATATGCCACCACCTCTTAGAATCTTCAAAAATGTTATCGCTGAAAGAAACCTTAGTGATGCTCATAAAGCCATTTTATATATAACTCAAATGTCTGAAGAGACTTCTTATGTCTCAGAAATCTGATTAAAGTTGGCCCAAATTCAATTTCTAAAACCTGGGAATTTCATACAATTTCTGCAGTGTCCTATGGTTTATTTTGCTTTTGCTTTCCTCCGTATCCACATCCCTGAGTCCATGGAAGCTGCCTCAGCTGACTCCTTATCAACTCTGGGACACATAAAACAGCCTTTTCACTGGTTTCAATAAGAAATGTAATCCTACTAGGCATTTATAAATTTTTACTGTAGACTTGAATTTAAAAAAAAAATAGAGGGAGTAGCACTCACAAGGAAAGTTCCCATTGAGGACCTTATGCCTTTCACAGGCTTCTCCACTCTATCCTTTCTTTGTTCTCTTCTTCCTCCTGCCTGGTCCAGAATAATGAGCAAGTTCTTTCTCTTACTTTGAGAAAAATAGTTTCTCTCACACCTTTTCCCCGGGGTGGGGGAAATTTACCTTATTTCTATCACAAGTGCTTTATTAAAAAGTATAGTCTCTTTCTAAGAGGATTTACAACGAATGAATATTATTTCATTGCAAATAATTAAAGAAATAGACAGGATGGCATGCTCAAGTTTGCATAGTTAATGATGTTAGGACCAGAACCTGTTCATCCGAATTATAGATCAGTGGGGTTTTCCCCCTCCTATTAAATGGTACTGCATCTTACTCTGCTATAAGTGGTTACAATATGTTAAGGAAAGTTTAGGGTGGCTTGGATTCAGCTTTGGGAATAAAAAGGGAAAGTCAAAATTCCTTTTAGAGTCCAAAAATAATTCTTACAAGCATGATGATAAAAGATATCCAAGAAGGGACCCATGACTGAGTTGATTTCCCGGCAAATATTTACCAACTGCCTATTATGTCTCATAGAAGGTATTAGGCACTGGGCAGACTCCAGTAAATCATGATACCTGCCCTTAAGTTGCTCTTAAGTCTAATGATGAGGGAATGATATGCTCTTGAATTGGGACAGAGTGCTTCTCAGAATATTGAAGGCAAAATCTGTTTTCTGTTAGCATTGTTAACTGAACTAAAAGTACTTTAATTTTAAAATGGGAATGGTGTGTGTGTGCCGGCAGCCAGGAGGTGGGGATGACAAGATAAAATAGAGGGGACAAAAGTTTTTAAAATGCTGAGAAAATCCACAAAATTTAATACTACAGAGGACATCAAGTATGACATTGGAAGAAAAACAGTAGCAGAGGCGGCATCCCATAATTCTCTGGAAAAAGAAGGTAGAAAGGGGTTGGGGGAAACAAAAGTACTTATGGTCTGTACACCAATGCACAGAATATAAGAAATATACAAATAGAACTTGATATTTTATGCAATGCGGGAAATAAAATCTCACAGATATAAAGAAACTTGGTAGAATGGGACTCATGCCTGGAACATGCAGTGAAAAAAAGATGTGGTGCATTGTTTGAAAGAAACAGAACTGGGTTCTGATGTGCAACTGGAAAGGAATTGCCAGTCATGTTACACATACCATATGTTTGTGGGAACTTGCTTCTGGAACAGAAGCAGCAGATTTGCTGTGATCTACAGAAATTCAGCCCTTGCCCTCAGCATTTCCAAAATTCAAAAAGGAAAGAGGGAAAAAAAGGGGCAGGGAGGGAAGGAAGAAAAGAAGGAAAGAGATAAAAGAAGTAAACAGGAAGAATAAAATAAAAACAAAAGAAAATGATAGAAGGGAAGTCAGAGTAGCACTTTACATCACAAAGATAGAGTCTTATATGGGATAATATATTCCTGAGAGTGGAAACAAGAAAGGAATTACTTAGGTGAAGATAAAAGAGAAGCAGTGATATCATTGTAAAAATGTGTTAGAGTCTGTGAAAACATAAACTAGATTAGAGATCCCAGGAATAAATGAAACCAGCATAAAGCCAAGTTCCAGAAGTGAAGGGGAAGTTGATGTAATGTAATAGAATCCTTCAGAAGGAAGAGGATGGCAGAGCAGAGCTGCAATTCTGGATCTAATTCTAACCCACAAAGATGGAACTGATTAGTGAAATGAGAGCGAGGAGTATCTAAGAGAAAGTAACTATGCCATTTCAGTTCTTCCTGATGGCCAAAGAGATGAGGTGAGATGTGTCCAGGGCTATGGGAAGCCTGACTTCAAAGAGTTAAAAGACATGAATTTCATAGCCTAAGACTCTATGGGGGAAAAGGCTTAAGGAGATAGGATTCTCTTAAGAATGAAATTCAGTCTGCAATTACTTCAGAGTTCAATGAAGAGGGGTGGATGAGATGATACAGGGACTTCTCTAATGAACTCAGATTTTGAGATGTCAGGCAGAGAGTAGGCATAAGTAAGAGAGAAGTCCACATATTTCAACACTTTAAAAAGCACAAACCATAAGGCAAAAACAGGAATTTGATTATAGAACAATTAAAGATTTGTGTTCTAAAAAGGGCACCAAGGACAAAGTTAATAGGCAGATGGCAGAATGAAGAAAATATTTGCTTTGTCTGAAACTGACAAGGATGTAATATCACCCTAGAATATACATGAAACTCCTGCAAAAGAACAGGAAAAAGACAGAAACCCAATAGGAAAAAAAGGGTGCACAAGATATCAACAGACAATTTACACAATAGGAAAAAGTTAATATGTGTATGGAAATTTAATCAAAACCATTAGTAATCAAATGCAAATTAAACCAACAACGAGATATTAGTTTATACCTATCGAACCAGCAAAAATTAGAAATCTAGATAATTATAAATGTTGTCAGGGATGTAGAAATACAGAATCTTGCACTGCTGCAGGACTGGTTCCACTACTGGGAAGCAATTTGGCATTACTTGGACACACTAAATAGATTCATACTTTATAACCTAGCAATTCCTCTCCTAAGTAATATAAAACAAATTCTTTACAAGTCCAGAAGGGGACTAATACGAGGATGTTCACTGAAGGGCTTTTTGTAGTAGTGTGGAGTTGGCAGCAATGTGGGTGTTCATCACTGAAGGAATGGATAGGTATAATGTGATGAGTGCACGACATGGAATACTAAGCATCAGTGTGAAGTAAGAGTTTGAATGTTAGCATCAGGTAATATGGATGGAGATGAAAAACAGTGCTTAGTGAAAAAACTAAGACACAACATGAGACAGATAGCTCAGTAGCTTTGGAGAAAATTTACAAATACATGCCTACAAAGTAACTATTTTCTGAGAACACATTTAAACAGAAATAACACATTAAGCACATTAAAAATTTACCTATTGTGGAGTAGGAGAGTAATAGGAGTGGAGAGAAAGAGTCTAAAGGCAGAAAAAATATAAAGACATAAAATAAGAGGGTCTTTCCTTGCAGGGACCAATGATGGTGTGTCATGAACTGAGGAGTATGATTAACTCAATCCTTCGAAAAACAAAAACTTCAATACAAAACAGCAAAACACAAATATATCAGCACCTAGAACATGAACAGAGCAGCACTCCGAAGAGGGAAAGCTGAAATGAGGAAAACTTGCAAAAACACTGACAGTGAAATGAGCTTGTTACTCCCAATAAACTACAAAGAACAGATAAGTCTGATGCTCAGGGCACATGAGGTGCTGTTTACAGTTGGAAGGGAAAAAGGAACATTTTTGGAGGCACTGATTTAGATGTTTGAAATACTTTACCTAATGTAATTCTCATACCCACATTGAGGTAGATAGTGTCTTAGTTAAGAATTGTTTCATTGCAAGAAATAGAAATCCATATTTAATAGTTTTGAAGAAAAAAAATTATTATAAAAATGCAGTTTATCTCACAAAACCCAAAAGCAAAAATGCAGCTGGGCCTCCCAGATTGGCTGAAACCAGGCAGCCATCTCAGGCTTTTCCCCTGGTGATATAGTCTTGTATCTCCGCTTCCTTCTGTTCTCTGACTTCAACCCACTCTCCCTATCTGCCAACTTTCTTTGCTTCTTCCCATACATGGAAGAAGACAACTGCTCTACAGCTTGAGTGTCTGCCTGTTCCATCCCAGAAATGACTATCCACACTGCATACCAATTCCCAGGAAAGAGGACTTAATTGATCCAGCTTGGCTGCACTGATTATGGTGATGGGGTCGGGGGTAGTGTCCCATGGTATTAATTTGGTTGCTAGAGCTCACCACAGTGGGAGGACAAGAGGATTCTTGGAGAATAGGCTGTGTACCATTGCACTCTCTAAAATGTCTACCACAACTAGTAGGACTGTGGAACATTTGCCAAATGAATGAATGATTGAATGATATGAGAACCAGTTTTGTCTAACTTCAAAGTCCATGTTCTTTCTACTACACCATATAGCTTTCCAAATGTTTCCATTTGAGATAACTGTTTCCATTACCTCAGGAAAAGAGAATGTTTTTCTATCAGGGTATTCCCCGGAAACAGATGGCATGCTCAAATTAGGATAGTTTGTGGAGAGTTTTTGCAGAGAGTTTAACAAAAGATTATTTACAAAGGTATGGACAGGGTGTAGGAAAATACAAGGTGGATACAGCACCCATAATTTAGTATAGAGGGGCTAAGCCTGAAGAGGTCATGGGAGATGGCAGTTCCAGAACTTAGAAATGCTCGGAGAAAACTATCCTGGGTTTCTTTCCCACATGTTTGGCCCCTGGGCTGTGCTGTGATAACCCCTAGAGGCTGGTCTCACACTCTTGGGACACAGGTAATGAGAGATGTCGGTTCTAGAACTTAGAAATGCCCAGAGAACTAGGTAGAGAGGGTCACCTGACAGGAGCTGAAATCTAAACTAAAGGGACTCAAATGAGCTTGCCACAACCCCCACAGGGAAAGAAACAGGATTAAATACCCCAAACTCACACTCCTACTTCTTTTTGATCATTTGCCTATGCTATTCATTGGCTGAACCCAATAGGAAGCCAGAGGCAAGGGAATCTGTTGAGGTGGTCCATGCAGTTCAGCCTCCCAAACCCAGAGCTGGAAGTGAGGTATTGATCTCAAGAGGCAAACAGATATCTAGGTCTTGAGACTGGAAAATAAAAACAAACACGTGAAATCAGATTGGAAGTCCAAAAAGATGAGATTTTAAGAGTGCTCCTGGAGGCTCTAGATAAATTTAATTTTTATGTGCTGGGTAAACCATATTTTTATGTATTAAACTGAATATTTCAGCTGAAGTCACTAAAACTAGGTGCATCAGAGGCTTCCTTGAGGGTTCAGGGCTCTGGACGCACCCTCTCCCCTCCTATCAGAACAGCTTTGCTTTAATTTGGTCAACACATCAGGATACTGCTTAAGATTTCATTGAGGAAATAGCGCTACAGCACCTCCTAGGGCCAGGTACAGTGCTAAGGACTCAAAACTGAATCAAACTAGTAGGAAAGACAGAGACGTAAATAAGCAAGAACATAGTGTTAGGAAAATACACAGGTTATGAAGGGAACTCAAAGAATGTCCAATGAACCCGGAGAGGGGAAAGGGTCAAGTAAGGCCTTCCGGAGTGGGTAACTGGAAAGGGGAGGTAAGGAAGCTCGGAAGACATTGCCGTTTTCCAAAAGAGGGAAGAGAAACCCAGTAATCATGTAATTCGCTAAAAGTGGGGGGTGGATTGGTGGTGGTGATAGCTGTCACCTGAAAAGAACTAGGCTAGGGATCCATGGACAAAGCTGGGAGCTATGGTGACTCGACGTGATTAGCAAGATTTCCGCTCAAGCCTGCCTCCAGCCTTGCTCCGCCCCCATTCCATCCCGTCCTCCGGCAAAGAGGCGCGGCATTTCAACAGTTCCACTCCGCTAGGACGGGATCCCAAGCCCAACATCCGCACGCAACTCCAGCGGGGGCGGTTGGCTGCTCAGTGTCCCAAAATAGCTCATGGTTTGAAGAGGTGGTCAGGTTAGCGCTCTCCGGCAGGGCGGGGCAGCCAAGGAGAAGCGCTCATTGGTTGCCATAGCGGTGATCCGAGAGGCTGTGGAAGGCTGATTGGCCGTAGGGTCTTAGCGCGGACCACGCCCATCTCTCCTGGTTGTAATTGGGTCAGGGCCCACAGCCTCCTGGGTAGTTTGTGCTTGCGTCTCGGAACCTGGTTTTTGAAAAGAGAGGGAACTGGGAAGGGGGGCCGTTTCGGGGTAGCTTCTGGTTATTGCATTTATGTGAGTTTTCACTGTCCCTAGGGGGCTCTTCGTGTGTCTCCTGGGCACAAGAACCAGGGCAAAGGCTGCGGCAGGTGAGACGCGTCCAGGATGGCGGCCTCTCGTGTGCAAGAACTCCCTTTCCGGGGCCTGGAGCCCGGGGTTCCCGGGAGCTCAGGACGCTGAACGAGAAAGTGCTCGCCCTTGAGAAGACAGTTCTAGGTCACTCGGCCTGATTTTCCAGCATTCCTATCCCTTCTCACCCTCTGCCATCCACGTGAACGCACCATTTTAACGACGAATCATGCAGTGCCTCTTGCCTGGAATTACTTGTTCCCTGGCTTCTAGCCCCTCTCCCCCCATTTTCTACCTTACGATTCACTACTTATTCTTTAAGCCTTAGTTCTAATATCACCTCGGTATAAAGCCTGCCCCATGCTTCAGAACAGTAATTCGATTACCTCCTTAGGAGTGCTAGCTCTGGAATTGGTGCCCCAGTTAGAATTGCGGCTATGCCATTTGAAATGCGGTGTGATCTTGAGCAAATCGCTTAACCTCTATGAGCCTCAGTTTTGCATCTCAAAGTGGAGGTAATACTAGTATTTCAAGAGTTTTGTGAAGATTAAATGCTTTTGGAATGTAAATGCTTAATAAATGTAAGCTGCTGTCATCTGCTCTCCCAAAGAACCTCGTATAGGTCTCATAACGTTCTCCCTTTGCATTACCATTATTTGTCCTTGTATGTCCTACATATGAGCTTAAAAGATAAAACTGTGTCTTGTTTATGATATAAACATACACCAGTGCTAGGTAAATGTAAGCTACGAAATTATTTGTCAGAAAACTTTTAAAAGCACCCTTTTCCTCTTTTTTTTTTTTTCTTCACTTTTTTCTTTTTACTTTTAAAGGCTCGTTGAGACAGGAATTTTCAGACTCGGAGAAGCTGAAAATCCTAGAGAGAAGAATAAGCACTTCTTTTGTTCTCCATGGTGACCAAGAAGACCTTAACATTCCCGTTTCTACTTGACTAAACTTTAGACAGGTTTCTTCCTGGCCAAAGGCCACTGACCTCCCTTTTCTCAGAGCATTTACTTGTAATTGCAAATTCTCTCTGCCCTTTGAAATGTATATAAATCTACTTACAAGCCTCTTGCCGGTTTTAAGATCCAGGGGATGTCTGTCTTTCTCAAGGACCTGGGAGCCATCCCTTTGAAATGTAATCCTTAAGGAAGATAGCACCTCTATTTCCTAGTCTCTGTGGAACAGTAAGAGCCTAACTTCAGTGGGCACCTTGCTCGAAATTGTGGAACTACTGGCTGTAAGCTTACTTTTCCTTTGGGTAAGACCACCCTGCTACAGTTCTAAAAAACTCCACAGCCACTTGTTTCAGCAGAGTTGAGTTCAATCTGCTATTGCAATAGTCTTAAAATGTTTCTTGCCCATTTAACTTTGCCTGGTGTAATTTTTCTTTCATAATAGAAATCTTTAGCTTCTGCACTTATTGTTTCTACTCTATTACAGTGATGTCTCATTTTTTCCACCTCTGTCTAAGAAATGCTTCTCACATGTCCTCTGATATCTAGAGATTCACCAATTTGGGCGCAAAAGATTAGAGCTTTTAGAGTGAAGCTACTGCTTTAAGTCGTTGAAGAGGGTAGTATGTGATGTGAGGATGTGGAAAGGGTAGTACATCTATTTGAAGGCATCTTAAATGAGGTGCATTCATCTTATGGAAGTGGTACCAGAAAATAAAGAACAAGCCTATCTCCTTTTCTTTCCTATCTATTATGAAAGGACAATGAGAACTATGCAATTTTCAAAGTAAAAGAACAGCTGAAAATATAACACCCTCTTCAGGGAGGCTAGGTTTGGTTAAGGAGAGAAGCCAGAAAAAAGGGTTGCACATAGAAAGGCTTCTGCAATGGTGGAAGTAGTGTGAAGAGAGATTCTTTAAAGTACAGGAAATGAAATGGATCCATTTAAGATGAGTAGGTAAGGTGGAATAAGACTGAGTTGGAATGAAATAAAAGATGGTTGAGAAAAAGATGGCTGTAGGGAGAGGGGAGTTAATTTTG
This sequence comes from Pteropus medius, assembly GCF_902729225.1. NCBI lineage: Eukaryota > Metazoa > Chordata > Mammalia > Chiroptera > Pteropodidae > Pteropus > Pteropus medius. The sequence continues at coordinate 1,827,927 of NW_024349519.1, read as the reverse complement.
GGGTATGAATAACAGGGAAGAAAACTGATAGTCTGAGAAGCTTGGTAGAGGCACTACTTAGATCTGAAGGGAAATACCAAGCAGTCATGTTACTTAAGGAAACTAGAAGACTTGGGAGGAGGGCTTTGACACACTGGTTTCTCCCACTCACCCTTCCCTAACAACACAAGCATAAATGTAAATTGAATGCAGTGTTGGCAATTTCACGCCACCACAAATTCTCCCTCAAGGAGTAGCAAAGGCTAAGAACATAAGAGTTCAGGCTACTGATCCTTAGTTTTTGTTTTTCTTTTCTCTAATTGACTTTTCTTCATGTCAACACTGCTCCCTAATTCTCTTTTTCTTACTTCTTCCTCTATTTTTTCTCATATAGGAGCAAGGTGGATGAGGGCATATTCAGAATATGAGAGTAGAATGTAAGAAAGAAAACGCAGACTGAAATGATAAGTTAAAAGAGAAAAGTTTATTCCTAAATATATATGCAAAACTCAGGCTGGGAATAGCATGTCAAAATACTATACAAATAAAATGAAATAGAGTAAAGTGCACTTATGTCTATTATCAGATCCTGTTAGAACTTAGAAGAAAAAAACTTGGGAAAGTATCAAATTCTCCTGAGGAGGGTCCAAGAGAAAACAATGCTGGAAGTAAATTCAGACAGATGAACATTAGACATCAATAAGATATCCCAGGTCTAATGCTAGTACAAAGGAAGCTATGAATGCTCTTTCCTGGAGTCTTTCAGCATTGGAGAGTTACCCAACTGTCAAGGCTAGAGGAGGGAGTTTCCCCTCCAGAAGTCTTCTAGCTAGACAGACTCTGCCTGGGCTAAGTTGGTCCTCTCAAAGGCCTTTACCATAGCCCCTTCGTTTCCTTGTTTCAAAACTGTAGATGGTGAGTTTGCACATGGGGGTGATGATGGCGTAGAGGAGGGAGAAAGGATTGTCTTTGTCAGGATCATGGCCGAGGTATAGAAAGAGATGACCACAGTCAGATGGGAGGCGCGAGTAGAGAAGGTCTCCCCCCGACCTGAAAAGGAGGTTCTACTGATAATAGAGGCCAAGATGTGGGCACAAGAGATGACAATGAGCACCATGGGGCTGAGCAGCACCACGATGGCATCCCTAAAGATCACCCTTGGACTAAACTGGGAGTCTCCATAAGACAGGGTGACTATGAGGGACCTCACAGAAGCTTTATATGTGGTTGTCTCTCCAGAATGGACCACAAAGTGTCATGTAATCAAGCAGGATACCATTGATCAGCCCAAAGAACCTGGCAGTACTCATACAGACCTGCTCGCTCATGATCTGGGCATAGCTAAGCAGGTGGCAGATAGCAACATAATGATCATAGGCCATAAAAGCCAAGAGGATGCATTCAGCCACACTCATACCAAAACCTAAATAGATACATCTGGGTCAAGCAAGAGGCAAAGGACCACCAGGTGGATCAGCATCCACGGGATGATGGTGGTGATGAAACATATCTAGGAAGGACAAGTGGCGAAGGAAAAAGTGAGGCAAGATAGTTAGCCTATGGACGCTCCCTCTCCGCTCCACGATGCTGCTCTGGAATTTTTCCTCAGTCCCTTACTCAGCCCTCTCCCTGGTTTGATTTCAAGCTTGAGACTCCAGCATGAAAAATGAGCCAAGGCCAGAAGACAAGATAGATGGCCTTGGGAAGCAAGCCAAGATCAGGAGGCGAGCTGGAGAGGCTTGGGACACCCCCTCCCCCAATTAACTAAAAGCCCATAATTTAGACAGCTCCAGGTGACTCTTTCTCTGAGCTGCCCACACTTTTCTCTTAAGTGTGTACTTTTGCTTTAATAAAACTCGTGCTTTCCTGCTTTTGTTTGTCATGCCCTTGAATTCTTTCTCATGGCATAAGACAAGAATCTGGTCACTGGAAGTCCGGGTCAGGATCCCTCTTTGGAATCCGGCCCTGTCAAGCTCTCCGGAATCAGAAGTACATGGGGCTGTTAAGCCTAGGATCTGTCTAGGTGATGAAGATGATGAGGCCATTCATGGCCATGGCAAGGCTGTAGGACTAGAAAGAAGGAGGGTACAGAGCAATGCTTGAGTGGAAAGGGAGCTCTGCTCAAAACCCACAAGGATAAATGATCACTGTGCTTCTGTTCCTTTGTCCAGCATCTGGGGCCTGCTTGAGGAGGGAGGACAGGAAAAGCACAGATGAGATAGCTGTGTATAGGTGCTATCTACTTGTGTAAACAGATTGGGGGCACGGGAATGAAAAAGACAAGAATTTCAGAAAACTCCATGTGAGTCGGCAGTGTCATGGGCACTGAAAATGTCGGTGCTATTGTATGCTGCAATAGTGGGACTGTATTATGAACCAAGGGAGATTCTATTGTACTTTGTGTGGAACAGGCTCTACCTGAAATAATATATCCAGTTCTAGGAGTTTTTTTTAAATGATTATCTACCAATGGGACTATGTTCAGAGACAGACAAGATGGTGAAGGATCTAGAAACCGTGTGCCAAACTTTGAGGGAAATTTTAAAGAGAAGACTCAGGGAGAATCTGATAGGTCCCTTTAAACATTAATGGATTTTCCATCTAGAAAAGAGAATTTACTTTTTCTGTGTAATCTCAGTAAGTAGAACTTGAACCTGAATGTGGAAATACCAGAGAAAAAAATTACTGGTATTTCTAATTACAAATTTTCTTTGTTCTCTTACTGAGAAAGTAATGCCTGCTCATTATAGAACATCTGGAAAACCCCCAAAAGCAAAAGCATAAATAAATAAATACAAAGAATTACCACGTCAATATTTCAGTTCATATATTTTCAGTAACTGTTTTTCTATATTTCTATTTTAAAAGCTTTTAAGACCAACACAAGGCCTGAGTGGAAACTGCTATAGGAACTTAAGTGTCAGGGAAAAGGGTATCTTCAGGAAGAAATAAAGCAATTACAGCTATTTCCAGGTCGGGGGATCTGCTACAGGTCCAACAGGGAGAGAATAGAAAGGATAAAAATTCATTTTTTATTTAAATGGAAGAGCTAGGAACAGTTGCACTCCACCTCACTTTACAGCCCAAAATAGTTTATTGATTTAATAAGTGAGTGCCTACTATGTTCCATGTATTGTGCTAGGTGCCAGGGATATCATGCATAAGAACTTCATGATCTTGTGGAGATTATACTATATACCAAGTCATTAGGTCAGGGGGATAAGTAAGAATATAGAGAATCCATATGACATATGGATAATATTAACAAGAAAGCACACAATTATAAGGAGAATATTTCAAACTCTATCATCTGCATAGAGGAAATGTATCTTTTTGAAGGGTCATGGAACATTTGCAAAATATTAGAGACATATTAGATATATGTCATATATGTATATTATGTATATATGTGTATATATAATATATGTAATTATATATATAATAGATGTAATATATAATATATGTATATTACATGTATATATATAGTATATTAAAGATAAATGAAGTCCAAAAAGCAGAACAGTTCAGACTATATTTACTATATAAAAACTAGGCATTAAAAGTCTTAAATTTCTGTATAGAGATTTCTTAAAAACCTATTTATTTCTCCCCTTGAGGTATGAGAAGGAGTACAGGAGTCAGTTTGTGTATGGGATTTTCCTTATGAATATCGTTAATCATCACACTGTACACTTTAAAATATCTTGATAATTTTGTCAATTATAGCTCAATAAAGGTGAAAAAAATGTTGGTCACATTCGATTGACAAAATATTGTTTGCTTTTTCTTTTACTTCAAGTAAAGGAGTGAACTCTTACTGTATATTTTAAATTTAGAATGTGTTCATAAATAAATCGTAAATAACATTCTTCTAATCAGCAGAATGACCAGAAATGTCGTATAGTTTGTGCACTGCACGAAGGCTCCTGAAGGGAAGAGTGAATGCTGAAATCCAGAATGTGCTCAGTTTACCAAGCTGTGCACCCTGGTGAAGGGCTGGGTAAGTTCAAAGGAAGTGGTGCCTTTTTCCTAATCCCTCTCTGAGAGGTAGTGACTTTTTGTAATTAGCCTATATGTGCTAGGGAAGCCCTGCTGGTCAGGAAGGTCTGGTGAATTTTTAAATTTCAGCACTTAAAATTTTTGTTTGATAGGACTGAGGAAGTCTTTGAATGAATAATAATAAACAAGCTTATGTTCCCCTGAGTGCGTTTAGGAATAAAAATGTAATAGTCTTTTTTTTTCCCTAAAGCAGTGGTACTCAAAGTGTGGTCCACAGACCAGCAGTGGCATTATCACCTGGGAACCTGATAGAAACACAAGTTGTTGGGCTTCACCCTAGATCTATTGAATTATAAATTTTGGGGATGGAGCCCGGCAATCAGTGTTTTTTTTCAACAAGCTCTCCGTGTGATTCTGATGCACATTAAACATTGACAACTACTGGTTTAATGCAGGGGTGGACAAATTATGGCCCTCAAGCCAAATATAGTCCATGGACTATTTTAATGAAGTTTAATTGGAACACAGCCACACATATTTGCTTATTTTTTATCTATGTTTGTTTTATCATTACAACAGCAGAGCGAAGTAGTTGCCACAGAGACTGGATAGCCTGATAAATAGGATTCTCAGATTTAGCAAATAAAAATATAATATGCCCATTTAAATGTGATCTCAGTCAAACAATAAAAACTTTTTCATTATAAATATATTTCATGCAATATTAGTAACCCAACACACAAAGCCTAAAATATTTACTATCTGGGCCTTTACAGAAAAAGTTTGTGGACTCCTGCTTAATGTAATAACTTTAGAGTGAACTTGCTTGTGATAGATAGGACATGTAAGGGAAGCAATGAGAAAGGTCTTAGTCCTGATCACACACCAGGGATGGTGAAGGATCTAGAAACCTCAAGTGCTTCCTTTCCAAGAAGAAGGTTCAAACTAAAAGATCAATTTGCCTGGAATGGAAAGGCACTAGGTGCTACTTCTTTTTCTATTAATTAAACTCAGTATATCAGTTGCTCTCTCTTTTTTAAGTGCCCGGTGTTACACATGTTCAGTTAAGATCAAGCAGATATTTTAGAAGGATTGTCCAACTAATACAGAAGCAAATCTCTGACAACAATAAAACTAGACATGATTATGACAATAACCCCAACTACTTGAAAACTGATAAAACAATAAGGTCTTTGAAAACAACTCTTAAATCAAACAGGAAATCAAAATAGCAATTAAAAACTATCTAAAAAATACTGATAATAACAACTTAGCATATATTAATAAATACTATACACAGATATTGGTTAGAGAAAAAGTTAATAGCTTGAAATACTTCTGTTACTTAACACAAAGGAATAATGATAAATGAAATGAAATTAAATAAAACAAAATGAAATAGCTCAAGAGGCTAGAAGCAGATAAACAAAATTAACCTAAAGCAGACCAGAAAGAGAAAATATCTAAAGATCAAAGGAGAAATTACTGAATACAAAAACAGAAAAAAAAATAGAGTTAAATAAATTCAACAATTGCTCCTTTAAAAAGCCAATAAAATAGATAAACTACTATATCTCTAATAACAAAAATGAGGTAGGGGAAGAGAGCACAAATACACAAACGAGAAATATAAACATGTAAACCTAAGTATCCATTGATGATGACTGGATAAAGAAGATGCGGTGTGTGTGTGTGTGGAATACTACTCATAAAAAGATGAAATATTGCTATTTGGGATAGCATGGATGGTTGAGAGTAAGTGAAATAAGTCAAATGGAAAAGGATAAAAACTATATGATTTCATTCATGTGGAATATAAAATAAAAAGTAACAAACAAACACAAACTCATAGATACAGACAATGGAATGGTGGTTACCAGAAAGGAAAGAAGGTGAGGAGAAGTGAAGTGGGTAAAGGGGATCAAATATATGGTAATAGAAGGAAACTAGACTTTAGGCGGGGAGTACACAATAGAGTATGCAGATGTCAAATTATAATCTTGTACACCTGAAAATTATATAATGTTATTAACCAATGTTACCCTCATAAATTTAATTTAAAAAAAGAAAAAAAAAGTGAAATAATCACAGCTACAAAAAAAATTATTTAAAATTATGCAATAGTACTTTGTAAAACCTTAAAAGAATCAGTTGGAAAGTCTGGAAGTAAAAGTAACTTTCTAGGTATAAATCACTAAAATTCATTAAAGAAAAGACAGAAACCAAGTTAAACTAATATCCTGAGAGAAATCAAAGAAATGCAGTACTTCTGAACCGTGGCTTTATATTACAGTCATTTGAAGAGTTTTAAAATGTTCCCATGCCAGGCTGCATATCAGATTAATTAAAACAGAATGTATTGAGGACTCAGGCATCAGTATTTTTCAAATTTCCCCAGGTGATTTCAATGTGCAGACAAGTTTGAGAACTATTAAAACAGAGAAAGCTGACAAAGAGCTCCAGGCCCTGATAGTTTCATGAGTTGTATCTAATCTTGCAGCAATCAGATATTTTTGAAAGCCACTGAAACTGTTTATAAGAACAGAAAAAAATAAAAATTTCCTGGTTACTGATTACTTTGACAATGTCATCAAACTACTGATACCAAAACCTGAAAAAGTACACAAAAGAAAACTGTAACCAAGACAATTTATTAAAAAATGATGAAATAGACAAAATAAATTATTAGCAAATGGAATCCATCAGCATTAAAAGAATAGTGCACCATGACCAAGTGAAATTCATTCGGAGGGCTTAAAGTTCTTATATTAGGAATTCTACTAATATAACTCAGTATATTGATATGTCAAAGATGAAAAACTTCTAATCAATGAGATGTTAAGGCATTTGTTAAAATTCAACGGTGATCTGATTTTTAAAAATCCTTATTAAAGTAAGACTAGAGTCTTCCATGTCATATTTAAAAATTTATCTAAGTAAAATAATCCTAATACATACTATATGTTAGGTATTGTTTGTTCTACAAATGTTATATGTAGTAAGTCTTTTAAATTTCAAAACAATACTATGGGATATGTAGTCTTTCTTTTATTCTCACTTTACCAATACACAGTAATATGTCCAATGTTACACTGAGTAAGTAGTGAAGCTCGAATTCAAATCTGCAGAGTCTGATCCCAGAAGCTGCATTGTCTACCCACAACAGCTGCAGACTCTGGGATGTCCCACAAGAACTAGCCAAAGCATTTGACACATGAACTAAAGGAATGGTATGCTGGTAAGTGTTTAACAGATGGCTCTGGGAGGGGCACCAGATTTGTGGCTGTTGCCAATTTCCATGGTGTAAATACTCCCACCATGACCCATATCAAGCTAGAAATTAAAAACGGAGTCAGGAAGGGACTCATATTAGGTCAGTATTATGTGGTTTTTCCAACCATAAAAATACAATAGAGATAAATAACCTCAAGAGCATAGATAATAGTAAAATGTAGTGAAAAAACTTTGGAAGTGATGAATTTTGAGTACTTATTACTTTTTTTTGTAATAGAATTTATTTAATAGTAAGTTTATATAATTTATATAATTTTAATAGTAAGTTTATAATAACTGTGTTTAACAATCAGTTCTTAAAATTCCTGAAATTTTATAGTTGGTTCTTGAGAACTGGTACCAACCAGCTCAGTACACCACTGGAGAGAAAAGGAAAGGGCAGAAATATCATTGTTTGCAGAAGATATTTCTAGGAATAGGATGAATTTTTCCCTCTTTGTGTTTCAACCTATAAAGAGGCCAGAATTTCTACGTAAACTTCTCCCATTAGGAGGGTATAATGTTACAGGAAACACTTCTGACTCCACTGTTCATTTTTGCTATAGAGATAACCTAAATATTCCTCAGTTGGACACTGGTTACTTATATTATAGTACATATATAAAATGAGATAATCTCATGGAAATCATGTCTTACCTCATTCTGTTGCTATGGCTGGAAATGGACCGTTTCATTGCAACAAGTAAGAAAGACAATGAATGTCATGGAGCCTTAGGATAAGCTGCTCCAGGGAGGATATCTGATGCTGGGGTCCTCTGTGGAAGAGAGAGTGCCCCTGTTAGTTTATATAATCCCTCACATGAAATCTTTCAAACCATTCCAGTGAATGTCTATAAAATTTCTTTATCCATTTATAGTAATTTATAGTTTACAAAGCATATTCACGTATGTTATTCCATTTATAGTAATTTATAGTTTACAAAGCATATTCACGTATGTTATTCCATTTATAGTAATTTATAGTTTACAAAGCATATTCACGTATGTCATTCCATTTTAGGATTTCTTACATATAATTTATATAATAAAAATAAAAACTTACAGAAATCCTAAAAATAGATACTATCTCCATTTTTACAGTTGAGGAAGTTGAGGCTTAGAAAGCTAAAGTAATTGCCCAGGATCTTGTAGCTAGTAAATGAAAGAGACTCAGACCAAGGCAGGCTTTTTATGTCTTCAGAATACCTTTTCCACTAAACCAAGGTGCCTAGGGCAGAGATATCACTACCTCCTGTAGGTTATACTATTAATTAATGTCTCATTTAGTAAGGAATACACCCACACATTTGCATACACACATATGTTATAATCCACATTTCTTTATAGTTATTTTCCTCATTTTTTAAATTTAATCCATAGTAAAGAAAGATTTATTATGAAAGGGGAATCCCTTTGAGATTTGAATACATTTATTAACCATTTTAGCCATTTTCCTCAGGCTAAATATTCACAACCCTTTTACCACACCTTGCTATCTTTATTTCCTTATTATCTTTAAAGTTTCCAGAAATAAAAGAAACAACTAAAGAAGAACTTGAGTGGAGAAACAGAGAAAAGTATAATAAGAACTAATAAGCAATATATTTTACATTTTAAAAAATTCAATATATATAATACCCCGGTCAACGGGCTGACCAGATCATCCCTGAAACAAAGAATTATATTTTATGAAGTGGGTTGAGTCAGAAGAACACTGAAAAGAGAGATTTAAGAGGTTAAAAAAGAACATTCTGGGAAATACCCCTATTCAAATATGGTAACCAGCTATTCTCCAACTCTCACAAGAGAACAATAGGACATGAAGATAAGTGTGACAAGAGTATTAGCTTAGACAAAAGGACTATTTACTCATTTTAATTAGAGATCTGAAAGCATCAAAGTGACTGACTAAAGGACTAATAAAAAATCTTTTCTGAGGACTTTGGAAACAGGACAGATTCCAGTGCCTCAGGTCTCGTTTCAGTTCCAAATGGCCCCAAAGCTTAGAGAGGACTGGAGACTATACTTCCTTCTGTGTTTGCTTTCTTATTTAATGACATCAAGATACATCCACTCATTTAAATAGGAGCCTGAGTGACCTCTTCCACTTCTCCCTCACTCATTTCCATATCCAATTAGCCTTTCATTCTCTCATTTCAACCTTCTTCACACCCTTTATGCACCCTATACTCTAGTTACTATTTACCATATACAAATCCATTCATTTGTTCATTCAGTTTTTATTTGGAGCCTGCTATGCACACACTCTACTTCTTCTTGCCTCTATGTTTTTACACATGCTGGTCATTTTCTATGTAATGTCCTTCATCCCTATTGGCATCTGGTGAATTCTTTCTTGACTTTTGTGATGTAGATCATACGCCACATCCTCAGCAAAGCCTTCCCCAATAACTTAAATGTTTCTCCCCTAGAAAGTTAGAAATTAGAAGAGTCTGTGAAAAACATAATAATTGCAACAAACCCTCCCATTTCTGTGACTCTCCATATTTTAGATTCTCTCATATGCTCCTCACAACAACCTGTGAGGAACTGTGTGCTCCAAAAAGATGCCTCTAATATAACTTCAAGATGAGGAAATGGAGCCTCAAGAAAGAGTAAGCAGACCCGTCAAGTACCTACAGAGTTAGAGCAAGACTAATTATGGTCTTTTAGTATCCTCAACACCTCTGTGGATTGAAGCCACTTATCAATAAAATATTAAAACCAAAAGAAATTTTCTGGCTCCTGGGACAGTGCCCTTTCTGAACTTACAAGCAGCACAGGAAAGAGTGGGCCCATGTCAGCAAGACTAATTCTGCACATCTCTGCTGGCAGAAGAGAGTTCTAATTTCCTCTCTTGCCTTGTTCAGATGGGCTTAACAATTGCACAGCATTGAAGCTATAGGAGCATTTCAGTCTCTGCAGCGAGGCTGGCCAGGGACTACAGGGCTGATGATGAGTTAATATATCACACAAAGATCTCTATCTCCATTTTCACCTTCTCCTCAACAATCTTTGATACCATGTGCCAGGGGACAGCCTAATCGGATATTAAAAGCAGCCCTTCTTTAGGAACTGCTGGTGTCTAGGACATTCGTGCAACCTGAGGAGAAACCAGAGAGAGAAGCTGAGGCAAACAAAGGCCTCTCTGCCAGAAGATCAGGAGGCTGTCACCTACAGAACAAGATGAGAAACAGGGTCAGCCTCTTCTAGGAGCATCTTTAGGGGAGGGCTGATATTTTAGAAATGATCCATGAAATGAAGACAATAAAGAGCTTCCAATTCTAGTATAGAGATAGCTTTGAATGTATCTCCCTCTAGCTTTTAGATCAAGATGAAGAGATATATCTTGACCTTTCCCCCACACTCTTGGATTCATTCTTGAGGGAAATTACTTCTGCATTGATAAACAGATCTCTCTATAAGAATAACCCTGACCCTTAGTTCTTTAATCACAGATGAAGCCCTGAAGTCTTTTCTCCCTTTTCACTACGTCTGAAAGAGCAATATCGAATATATTGCGCCATCTGGAGGTATTAGTGTTAAAAAAACCTCCCTTATCCACTTCTTCGGGCTGATCAAGTTACTTGATACATAACTTGTACAGTATGACAATTTTTGAAGCTGGGTGCAGTGGAATATCTTGAAGAAAAAGAAGAGTCTTCCTGAATTAAGATGATTAACTCCACAAAGGGCAATTTTATTTTTATTTTTGAGAAATATCATTGTTGTATAAGAAGGATGGCAAAACTTTGTCTTTACCACATCTTATGAAGTTCTTGTGAAGGCACTAGCTAGAGTTCAGGTCTGACGGCTCGGCACTGTTACTGATATTTAACAGACGGTAGAAGTATAAGAACTAACAGGCTACTGCGCACAACTCACGAGGGTTCACGTCTTTCTTTGGGAATGGTAAGCAGAAGTTCTTAATTTTAATGTAGTCATGTCTAAGATTTTTTTCTGTTTTTTGGTTAGCATTTTTCTGTGTCTTAAGAAAACTTTCTCTTCCCTGACATCATGTAAATATTCTCCTATATTATCTTCGAAAGCTTTATTGTTTTACCGATTAGATCTAAATTTAAATGGAAATTGTTTTTGTTTTATATATACATCGAGTAGGAGTTAGATATCACTTTTTTCCCCACAAGGATAACTAGTTTTCTAGGCACCACCAGTTGAAAAACCTCTTTCCCTCCTGCTATGCAGTATCACCTTTATTATAAATCTCGTGTCCATAAATGTGTGAACTTTATATGTGCACAATCATTTTTTCTGTTAGTAAAGAGTTTTTATTCTTCATTTTTATGCTTTAGGCCTACAATATCTTTTTTCTGTGCTTTATTACACTGGCTAGAAATCCAATGTAATATTTAATAAAAATACTAAGAGTGAATATAGTTGTTTTATTCCTCATCTAAGGGTTAAAATATTAAAAATTTTGTCTTAAGTATGATATGAACTACAGGGTTTGTTTTTTATTTGTTTTCTTAGAGTGAGAGAGTCTACCTTTATTTAGCATTTCAAATTCATTTTCTCAAGGTCTGCAGTGTACCTCAAAGATTTTATAAATTTTCTGTGTTTCAATGGTTATCTTTTCTTTTTATATGTTGATTTTCTCTTTTTTCCCTTTAGGTTAGCTAATAGTTTATTTTGATTCAAAAAGGCAGGATTTTCATTTAAGTAGACATATCCTTTTCTTTACTTCATTAATTTTTGTTTTTATCTTTATTCTTTCTTCAAAAATTTATTTATTTAAATTAGTTTCAAGTATACAATACATTAGTTAGACATCTATATAGTTCATAAAACGATCCCCCCAATTACTCCTTCCCTCCACCTAGCCATCATATTAATGCTAACTGCGTTTCCTATGCCATGCTCCCCATCCCCATGACCAACTGTCAACTACTAATTTGTACTTCTTTAACCCTTCACCCCATTCTCCCAGCCCCCAACTCCCCTCCCCTATGTCCATTACCAAATTGTCCACTATATTTGTGAGTCTGTTTTTGATACTTTGTTCTTTTTATTCCTTAGATTCCACATGTAACTGAAATCATATGGTATTTATCATTGTCTGACTTATTTCATTCAGCATAATAACCTCTAGGTCCATCTATGTCATTACAAATAGTAGGATTTCATTTTTTTTAATGGCTGAGTAATATTCCATTGTATACATGAACCATAATTTCTTTATCCAATCATTTGTTGATAGGCATTTAGGTTGCTTCCATATCTTGGCTATTGTAAATTTTGCTGCCATGAATATTGGAGTGCATAGATCTTTACAAATTATTGTTTTAGTTTTCTTTGGATAAATACCCAGAAGTGCAATTGCTGGATCAAAAGATATATCCATTTTTAATTTTTTGAGAAAGCTTCATACTGTTTTCCATAGTGGTTGTATCAATTTGAATCCCACCAACAATGTATGAGAGTTCCCTTTTCTCCGCATCCTTGCCAACACTTGTTTTTTGATTTATTGATGATAGCCATTCTGACAGGTGTGAGGTGACATCTCATTGTGGTTTTAATTTGTGCTTCTCTAATGGTTAGCCACCTTGAGCATCTTTTCATATGTCTATTAGCCATCTGTATTTCCTCTTTGGAGAAGTATCTGATCAGGTCTTCTGCCCAATTTTTAATTGGATTGTTTGTTTTTTGTTGTTGAGTTGTATAAGTTCTTTATATATTTTGGATATTAACACCTTATCAGGTGTGTCATTAATGAATATCTTCTCCTACATGGTTGTCTTTTTGTTTTGCTGATGGTTTCCTTTACTGTACTAAAACTTTTTAGTTTGATGTAGGCCCATTTGTTTATTTTTTTCTTTTGTTTCCCTTGCCTAAGGAGATATATCTGAAAAGAAATTTCTGTTAGTAATATCAGAGAGTTTACTGCCTATGTTTTCTTCTAGAAGTTTTATGGTTTCAGGTCTTACATTTAAGTCTTTAATCCATTTTGCATCTGTTCTTGTATACAGTATAAGAAGATGGTCCAGCTTCTTCTTTTCTTTTCTTTTTTTTTTTTTTGCATGTATCTGTCCAATTTTCCCAATACCATTTATTGAAGAAACTGTCTTTACCCTATTGTATTTCCTTACCTCCTTTGTCATACATTAAGTGAGTGTATAGGCGTGGATTTATTTCTGTGCTCTCTATTCTGTTCCATTGATCAATATACCTGTTTTTATGCCAGTACCATGCTGTTTTGATTACTGTAGCCTTGTAGTATAGTTTGATATCAGGTGGTATGATACCTCCAAACTTTCTCAAGATTGCCGTGGCTATTCAGGGTTTTTTATGGCTCCATATAAATTTTAGGATTATTTGTTCTAGCTCTCTGAAGATGTCATTGGTATTTTGATAGGGATTGCATTGAATCTATAGATTGCTTTGGGTAGTATGGCCATTTTAATGATCTTGATTCTTCCTACCCATGAACACGGTATATGCTTCCATTTATTTGTATCTTCTTCAATTTCTTTTTTCAATGACTTATAATTTTCTGAAAACAGGTGTTTTACCTTCTTGGTTAATTTGATTCCCAGGTATTTTATAGTTTTCGATGCAATTGTAAATGAGATTGTTTTCTTAATTTCTCTTTCTGAAAGTTCTGGTGTATAAAAATGAGACTAACTTCTGAATATTCATTTTATAACCTTTTAGTTTACTGAATTCATTGATCAGTTCTAACAGTTTTTTGGTGGAATCTTTAGGGTTCTCTCTATATAGTATCATGTCATCAGCAAATAAGGAGAGTTTTACGTTTTCCTTTCCAATTCAGATGCCTTTTATTTCTCTTTCTTGTCTTATTGCTGTGGCTAAAACTTCCAATACAATGTTGAAAAGGAGTGGTGAAAGTGGGCATCTTTGTCTTGTTCCTGATCTTAAGGAAAATGCTTTTAGCCTTTCCCCATTGAGTATGATGTTAGCTGTTCTTTCAGTCTGAGTGTCATTTGTCATATATAGCCTTTATTATGTTGAAGTATGTTCCCTCTATTCCCACTTTGCTGAGAGTTTTTATCATAAATGGATGCTGGATTTTGTCGAACACTTTTTCTGCATCTATTGATATGATCATATGGTTTTTATCTTTAAATTTGTTAATATGGTATATCACATTAATTGATTTGTGGATATTGTACCAACCTTGCATCCCAGGAATAAATCCAACTTGATCATGGTGTATGATATTTTTAATGTATTGCTGAATTCAGTTTGCTAATATTTTATTGAGGATTTTTGCATCCATGTTCATAAGAGATATTGGCCTATAGTTTTCTTTTTTTGTAATGTTTTTGTTTGGTTTTGGAATCAAGGTAATGGTGGCCTCATAAAAAGAGTTAGGGAGCCTTCTCTCTTCTTGAATTTTTGAAAATAGTTTGAGAAGAATGGGTGATAATTCTTTGAATGTTTGGTTAAAATTTGCCTATGAAGCCATCTGGTCCAGGACTTTTGTTTTTGGGGAGGTTTTTAATTACTGATTCTATTTCATTGGTGGTAATTGGTTGGTTCAGATTTTCTGTTTCTTCTTGACTCAGTCTTGGGAGATTGTATGTTTCTAGGAAGGTGTCTGTTTCTTCCAGATTGTCCAATTTGTTGGCATAAAATTGCTTGTAGTATTTTCTTATGATCTATTGTATTTCTGTGGAGTCCGTGGTTATTTTTCCTCTTTCATTTCTGATTTTATTTATTTGAGTCCTCTTTTTTCTTTGATGAGTCCAGCTAAGGGTCTGTCAATTTTGTTTATCCTTTCAAAGAACCAGCTCTAAGTTTCATTAATCTTTTGTATTGTTTATCTAGACTCTATTTCATTTATTTCCACTCTGATCTTTATTTCCTTCCTTCTATTCACTTTGGGCTTTGTTTGCTGTTCTTTTTCTAGTTCTTTTAAGTGTAAGGTTAGATTGCTTATTTGAGGTTTCTCTTGTTTCTTGTGGTAGGCTTATTATATTGCTATGAATTTCCCTCTTAGGACTGCTTTCGCTGTGTCCCATAAATTTTGAGTTGTTGTGTTTTCATTTTCATTTGTCTCTAGATATCTTTTGATTTCTTCTTTGATCTCATTAATAGCTCATTCATTGTTTAGGAGCATGTTATTTAGCCTCCATGTGTTTGTGTATTTTCCAATTTTTTTCTTGTAGTTGATATCTAGTTTCATACTATCGTGATCAAAGAAGACAGTAGATATGATTTCAATCTTCTTAAATTTATTGAGACTTGATTTGGGTCCTAACATGTGGTATATCCTTGAAAATGTTCCATATGACTTGAGAAGAATGTATATTTTGCCACTTTGGGATAAAATGCTCTGAAAATATCTATTAAATCCATCTGTTCTAGTGTATCTTTTAGGCCCCTTGTTTCCTTATTGATTCTTTGCCTGGAAGATCTGTCCATTGGTGTCAATGGGGTGTTAAAGTCTCCTACTATGAGTGTACTACTATTGATGTCTCCTTTTATGT
This sequence comes from Pteropus medius, assembly GCF_902729225.1. NCBI lineage: Eukaryota > Metazoa > Chordata > Mammalia > Chiroptera > Pteropodidae > Pteropus > Pteropus medius. The sequence continues at coordinate 1,812,205 of NW_024349519.1, read as the reverse complement.
CAGTCAATCAGTCAATAATTGCTTTATGTATGTAGGTGCTCCTATGTTGGGTGTGTATATCTTTACTAGGGTTATGTCCTCTTGATTTATCAATCCCTTTATCATTAGGTAATGCCCCTTTTTATCTCATTATAGCCTTTGTTTTAAAGTCATTTTATCTGATATAAGTATTGCTACCCTGGCTTTTTTTTCCATTTCCATTTGCATTAAATATCTTTTTCCATCCTTTTACTTTCAGTCTGTGAGTGTCGTTTGATCTGAATTGGGTCTCTTGTAGACAGCATATGCATGGGTCTTATTTTCTTACTCATTCAGTTACCCTATGTCTTTTGATTGGAGCATTTAATCCATTTACATTTAAAGTGATTACCGATAGGTACATTGTTACTGCCCTTTTATTATTATTCATATGTTATTTCTATTTTCTTTTTTACCCCTTCTCTTTTTACAGAAGACTCTTTAACATTTCGTGTAATGCTGGCTTGTTGATGATGAATTCCTTAAGCCTTTTCTTGTTTGGGAAGCTCTTTATCTCATCTTCCATTTTAATCGAAAACCTTGCTGGGTAGAGTATTTGTGGTTGTAGATTTTTGTTTTTCATAACTTTGAATATTTCTTGCCATTCCCTTTTGGCCTGCAAAATTACCATTGAAAAGTCAGCAGACATTCTTATGGGGGTACCCTTGTAAGTAACTAGCTTCCTTTATCTTGCTGCTTTTAAGATTTTCTCTTTGTCTTTGACCTTTGGCATTTTAATTATGATGTGTCTTGGTGTAGGTCTGTTTGAATTCCTCTTGTTTGGGACTCTTTGTGCTTCCTGAACTTGTATGTCTAATTCCTGTGACAGGTTAGGGAAGTTTTCTGTCATTATTTCTTCAAATAGATTCTCAATCCCTTGCTCTCTCTCTTCCTCTTCAGGTACACCTATGATCTGGATATTTTTATTCTTCATGTTGTCCCAGAGGTCTTTTAAACTATCCTCATTTAAAAAAAATTTTTTTCTTTTTGTTGTTCTGATTGGGTATATTCAGCATGTTAGTATACTGAATAGTGTAGGCAATTGTAACACAATGGCAAATATTTGTGTATCTAAACATATCTAAACATAGAAAAGGTACAGTAAAAATATGGTATAAAAGATAAAAAAATGATAGACCTGTTCTGCTACTTTGTCTTCCAATTCACTGATTCAGTCTTCTGCTTTGTCCAATCTACTCTTGCATCCTTCTAGTGTATTTTTCATTTCAGTTATTGTATTCCTCATTTTTGTCTGGTTCTTTTTTATGGTTTCTATGTCCCTTTTTATGCTGTTGAGGTTCTCATTGTGCTTATCCATTCTCTCCATAAGTTCACTGAGCATCCTTATAACTATTATTTGAACTCTGTCTCTGGTAGGTTGCTTGCCTCCATTTCATTTAGCTTATTTTTTGGAGTTTTCTCCTGTTGTTTCATTTGTAACATGTTTCTTTGTTTTCTCATTTTATTAGCCTCTCTGTGTTCATTTCCATGTGTCAGGAATATTTGTTTCATCTCTCAGCCTTGGCCAGATAGCCTAATGTAAAAGGTGTCCTGTGTGGCCCAGTGGCACACTCTCCCTGATCCCTTACGCTAGGGGCTCTGGACGTGATCTTTGTGTGGGTTTTGTGTGATCTTCTGTTGTCGCCAAGTCTTTATTATTGTTCGTAGATCAGTGGATGGAATTAACGCCCAGGCTGACTAATTATGGGAATTTGCTGCACCCTCAGGATAAGAGTTGTTCTGTGGGGGCCGACCCCACTGAGTGGGATTTGCCCTAACAGGTTTGTGTACTTGTTGCAATCACCCTTTGTGTGTATCACTAATGGGACTAGTCAGGAGTTGCTCCATTGTGGTCTGGTGCCAGCCTCCAGATGCATTGGTTTTGTGGCCCCTTGAGAGGGGCTCCTCCATAGGCCAAGTTCAGCCACTGTTTTTGATTGCTCAAGACTACCGGGTGATAACTACAAAGCAATCCACAGATGGTTGTTGCCTATGCTGGATCAGCTTCAGTGTGGCTTCTATACATTATTAGATGCAGGTGTTATGATCAGCTGGACTTTAAGTGATTCTCCACGTTGATTATTTTATAATTTGGTTGTAATTTCAATGTGGACCTGGGAGGAAACGAACCCTGCTTTTACCTAGTGAAACTATTGCTATTATTCTTTTTTCTTTATATTTTGTTTCTTTTACTTTGTTGTTCTAGCTTTTTAAATTAGGAATGTATTTGATTTACTTTCAGTTTTTTATTTTTATTGCTCTAAGTATTTAAGGCCATGAGGTTTTCTTTGATCATTGCTTTAAAAGAACTCCATAAGTTCTAAAATGTATTGTTTTCATTATAATTCTTTTTAGAAATTCTGTCATTTTGATTGTATGTCCCTTGTCACCCAGGAGTTGTTTAATATATGTTTTTAAAATTTTCAGTGGAAATATTTTTATTAAACATTTGTTATTTATTTCTAGTTTTATCATACAGTCAATGATCACTTGACAATGGGGATATGTGTTGTTATGTGATTTTGTCATTGTACAAACATCATAGAGCAGTGGTCCCCAATCTTTTTGGCACTAGAAACCGGTGCTCCTATGAGAATCTAATGCCTGATGATCTAAGGTAGAGCTGAGGTGGTGATGCTAGTGCTGGGAAGCGGCTGCAAATATAGATGAAGCTTCACTTGCTGGCCCTCTGCACATCTGTGTGTGGCCAGGTCCCTCACAGGCCATGGACCAGTACTGGTCTGTGACCTGGGGATTGGGGGCCCCTGTCATATAGAGTGCACTTAACACAAACCTAGATGGTATAACCTACTACACACCTAGGCTTTATGGTATACCTTACTGCTCTTAGGCTACAAACCTATACAGCATGTTAGTATACTGAATAGTATAGGCAATTGTAACACAATGGCAAATATTTGTGTATCTAAACATATCTAAACATAGAAAAGGTACAGTAAAAATATGGTATAAAAGATAAAAAATGATAGACCTGTATAGGGCACTTAACATGAATGGAGCTTGAAGGGCTGGAAGTTTCTCTGGGTGAGTCAGAGAGTGAGTGGTGAGAGAATGTGAGGGCTAGGACATTACTGTATACTACTGTAGACTTTATAAGCAAAAATAAATTACCTTTAGCTTACTGTAACTTTTTTACTTTATAAACTTTTAATTTTTAAGAGCTTTTTAACCTTGTAATAACACTTAGCTTAAAACACAAACATATTGTACCACTGTACAAAAATATTTTTTCTTTATATCTTTCATCTATTTTTATTTATTTATTTATTTTTTTGCTTTTTCAACTTTTGTGTTAGAAACTAAGACACAAATACACACATTAGCCTCGGTCTACACAGTGTCAAGATCATCAATATCACTGTCTTGCACCTCCACATCTTGATCCACTGGAAGGTCTTCAGGGGCAATAACACACATGGAGCTGTCATCTCCTATGATAACAATGCCTTCTTCTAGAATACCTCTCGAAGGATCTGCCTTAGGCCATTCTTGAAGGTGTCACTCTTTTCAGAAATATGTCCTGGTTTGCTTGGTTTCTCTTTTTTTCATCATAGGTCTGCTTGTAGCAGATAATGCACCACAGACATTCCTCTCTATTAATGAAAACCTTTCAGTGTTGGGGTCCATGTCTTCAAACTTTTAAAGTAGTTTATTGAGGTCTGCAAAAGCTTCTACTTGATGAGTCACTGTGAATTTTCTTGGGAGCTCTTCTTTTTCTTCTTCTGCAGTTTCCTTTTCTCTTGTCTCTTCAGGTATGTGCTCCTGTTCCAGTTCTAATAACTCCTCATTAGTCAATTACTCAGGAACCATCTCTAGAAACTCCTCAATGTCATCTTCATCCACACTCAGGTTACAGTTGTTTTCTTTTTTAAATTAAATTTATTGAGGTGACATTGGTTAATAAAATTATATAGGTTTCAAATGTATATTGCCTTGTGTGTTCACCACCCAAAGTCACATCTTCTTCCGTCACCATATAGTTGACCTTCTTTACCCTTATTAACCTCTCTCCTTCTCCCCTTTCCCTCTGGTAACCATTAAACTTTTTTTGGTGTCTATGAGTTTTTGTTTGTCTGTCTTATTTGTTGCTTTCAGTTATATATCCCACATATGAGTGGAATCATGTGGTTCTCAACTTTTTCTGTCTGTCTTATTTCACTTAGCATGATTATCTCAAGATCCACCATGTCATCACAAATGGCAGTATTTCATCTTTTCTTATGGTTGGGTAATATTCCATTACATATATAACACATCTTTTTTATCCAGTCATCTATCGAAAGACACCAGTTTTTTCTATGTCTTGGCTACATTGAAAAATACTGCAATGAACATCAGGGTGCATATATCTTTACAGATAAATGTTTTCAAAATTTTTAGGCAGATACCCAGAAGAGGGATTTCTAGGTCATATGGTAATTCTTTTCTTGATCTTTTGAGGAAACTCCATACTGTTTTCTATAGCTACTATACCAATTTATATTCCTATCAGCAGTGTATGAGAGTTCCTTTTCCCCCACAACCCCTCCAACACTTGTTATTACTTGTCTTGTGGATAAAAGCTACTCTTACAGGTGTGAGGTGGTATCTCATGCTGGTTTTGATTTTCATTTCCCTAATTGCTAGTGAACTTGAACATCTTTTCATAAGTCTGTAGGCTATTTATATGTCTTCTTGAGAGAAGTGTACGTTCAGGTCCTCCGCCTATTTTTAAATTGGATTGTTAGGGTTTTTGCTGCTGAGTTGTGTAAGTTCTTTATATATTTTTGGATATTAGCCCCTTATTGGAAACATCGTGTGTAAATATCACCTCTCATTCAGTTGGTTGCCTCTTTGTCTTGTTGATAGTTTCTTTTGCTGTGCAGAAGTTTTCAATTTGATATAGTCCCATTCATTTATTTTTGCTTTTACTTCCCTTGCCTTTGAAGTCAAATTAATAAAATCTTCTCTAAAACCAAAGCCCATGAATTTAGTACCTATGTTTTCTTCTATGCAATTTATTATTTCTGGTCTTATATTTAGGTCTTTGATCCATTTTTAATTAATTTTGATGTATGGTGACAGCAGTCTAGTTTCATTTTTTTGCATTTGGCTTTCCAATTTTCTCAGCACCATTTATTGAAGTGCCATTATTCTTTTCTCCGTTGTATATTTTTGGCTCCTTTGTCAAAAATTATTTGCCCATATATACGTGGGTTTATTTCTGGGTTTCCGATTGTGTTCTATTGGTCTGTGTGTCTGTTTTTCTGCCAATACCATGCTGCTGTTTTGATTATTGTCACTTTGTAGTATAATCTGAGGTCAAGGAATGTGATACCTCTAGCTTTGTTCTTTTTTCTCAGGCTTTGGCTATTTGAGGTCTTTTGTGATTCTATACAAATCTGATGGGTTTTTGTTGTTGTTGTTCTATTTCTTTTTAAAAATGCCATTGGGAGTTTGATGGGGGATTGCATTAAATCTGTATATTGCTGTGGGTAATATGGCCATTTTAACTATCTTGAGTCTTCCAATCCAAGAACACGGAATATCTTTCCATTTCTTTGAGTCTTCTTCAATTTCTTTTAATAATATCTTACAGTTTTCAGTGTATAGGGCCTTCACATCCTTTGTTGTTTCCCATCTTGACCACAGCCGTGTTGATTTTTGCAACCTCCTCATCCTTGCAAAATCCTTTGAAGTAATGGAAGAACCTCGAGTATCGTCTTTCAGATGTCATTCATACACTGACAACATCGAATGTTGAGAATATGGAGGGACAGGAGCTCTCCTTCATTGCTAGTGGGAAAGCAAACTGGTACAGCCATTTCAGAAGATAGTTTGTCAATTTCTAACAAAACTAAACTTACTCTTTCCATATGATCCAGTAATTGCACTCCTTGGTATTTACCCTAGTAAGACAAAAACTGTACACCAATAATATAGATAAGGTCATACTTGTAGATATTCACTCAATTGGCAAATATCAGAATTCTTTTAATACTTACACACTCTGGACAAATACATGTTAGAAATATGAGCATGAAATTAATAGCAGCTTTATTCATAATTGCCAAAATTTGGAAGCAAGCAAGATGTCCCTCTGTAGGTGAATGGATAAACTATATTATAGCTATACAATGAATATTACTCAATGATAAAAATAAATGAGTTATCAAGCCACAACAAGACATGGAGGATTCTTAAATGCGTATTACTAAGTGGAAGAATCCACTCTGAAAAGGCTACATACTATATGATTCAACATACTATATGATACAATATTCCGGAAAAGGCAAAACAATGGGGATAATACAAAAATCGGCCATTGCCAGGAGTTCAGGAGGAGGAAGGGAGGGATGAATAGGTGTAGCACAAGGTTGTTTTTTTAAGCACAGTAAAGCTATTTTGTATGATGCTGTAATGGTGGATACATGTCATTATATATTTGTTAAAAACTATAGAATGTATAACACAATGAGCAAGCTGTAATGTAAACAATGAGTTTATTAAATTAACTTTGCACTTTGTTAAAAACAAGTTGGCCATTTGTATGAGGATCTATTTCAAGAATTTATTGTGTTCCACTTATTTCTGCCAATCCCATGCAGTCTTTGTTACTATTGATTTATAGTAAATCTTGAAATCAGGTAATATGAGTACTCTAACTTTGTTGTTGCTGTTCTCTTTTTAAATTAATAGACTCTGTTGTTAAGAGGAGTTCTAGGTTTACCAAAAAAAAAAAAATTAGCAAATACAAAAATTTCCCATATACCCTCTAATTCTCTCTGTCTACTTTCCTCTATTATGAACATTCTGCATTCGAGTGATAAATTTATTCCAATTGATGAGTCAATATCGATCCACTGTTATTATCTTTTTAATATTTGTAGCATCTATAGTGAAGTTTCTGCATTCTTGATATTGGAAATGTGTGTCTTCTTTGTTTTTCCTAGACTGTCTGACTAGGGATTTATTAATTTTATTGATCTTTTCCAAGAACTGGGTGTTTATTTCATTGATTTTCTTCTGTTTTTCTGTTTTCAATTTTTTGTTTTATTCTTTTATCATCCTTATTTTCTTTCTTCTGCTTGCTTGGAATTTAATTTGATCTTCTTTTCTAATTTCTTAAATTAGACCTTTCTTCTTTTCTAATATAAATATTTGTTGTGATAATTTTATCCGAAAGCACTGCTTAACTATATCTAACAAATTTTGATATGTTGATTTAAAATTTTTGTTCCATTCAAAAGTTTCTAATCTTTCTTGTAATCTCTTCTTCAACTCATGAATTATCTAGAATTGTGTGTTTTTAAAATGCTTAGATATTTAGGGATTTTCTACATATATTGCTACTATTGATTTCTAATATAATTTGTTTTGATCTGATAACATAATTTGAATGATTTAAATTTTTAAAAATTCCTTATTTATAGCCCAGAATAAAGTCTATCTTAGTGAATTCTCCATGTGCACCTAGAATTCTGCTATTGTTGCCTTCAGTATTTCAGAAATGTCAATTGGGTTAACATGATTGACACTGTTATTCAGGTCTATTATATTTTGTGATTTCTGTCAAGTTGATTACTGAGGTGTCTCTAACTATTATTGTCTGTTGTCTTTTTCTCCTTCTAGTTTTATTACTTTTTCCTCATGTACTTTGAAAGTCTGTTCTTAGGTGCATACACATTTAGGATTGTTATGTTTTCTCAGTGAATTGTCCTCTTATTAAACTTTGTCTGATTATAATATAATTATTTTCTTTTGATTAATGTTTGTATAATATATCCCTTTTACATCTGATAATCTCTATCTTTTTACAGGTGTGTTTGAACCATCTGCACTTAATATAATTAATGTAATGATTGGATTACAATCTACCACACTACTAGTTGTTTCCTATTTGTTCTACCTGTTTTTTGTTCTTTTTTCCCTCTTTCTTGCCTACTTTTAGATTAATTGAATATTTTTTATTTCATTTTATTTTCACTATTAGTTTATTTACACCTTTAAAAATTATTTTTCAGTGATTGCCCTAGGATTTTTAATATACACATTACAGTCTACATTCAAATAGTATGTCACTTCATGTATAGAGTAATAACTTTGTAACAATATACTCCTAATTCCTCTTTCTCATCCTTTGTGTTACTGTTGTCATATATTTTAATTTTACATATGCTCTAAACTCACGGTACATTGCTACTATTTTTGCTTTAGATGGTAAATTATCTTATAATGTGACTGAAAAGTAGAAAAAATTTTTATATATATGTTCATCTGAACAATTTCCAGAGATCCTTGTGCAGATCCAAGTTTCTATCTAGAATTATATTCCTTCTTCCTAAAAAAAATCCCTTTAACATTTCTTGTGGTGTAGGTCAGCTAGCAATGAATTCTTTCAGTTTTCGTTTGTGTGAAAAATACAAATCTTTCTCCTTCATTTTGAAAGACATTTTTACTTAATATAGAATTCTGCACTAACAATTTTTTTCTTTTAGCACTTTAAATATGTCACTCAGTCATCTTAGTTTCTGATGAGAAGTATGCTATAATTTTAATCCTTCATTCCTCTGTATAACATGTCTTTTTCTCTGGTTGCCTTCAAGATTTTTTCTTCATCTTTGATTTGTATATGTTTGAATATGGTGTCTCGTGTGTGTGTGTGTGTGTGTGTGTGTGTGTGTGTGTGTGTGTGTGTTGGTATTTATAGTATTATGATTCTCTGAGCTTCCTGGATCTATGGTTTGACATCTTTCATTATTTTTTTGAAAAATTTTAGCTATTATTTCTTCAAATATTTTTCTGCCCTGTTCTCTCCTCTCCTAAAATTCCAATTATACATATGTTAGACTGTTTTATACTGTCATACAGCTCTTGAATATTCTGGGATTTTTAAAATCTTTTTTATTTTTCCATTTCAGTTTTGTAATTTTATTGACCTATCTTCCAGTTCACTAATTTTTCCCCCTTGGCTATATTCCATTACTGTCCTGAAATAACCCAATTATTTATGTATATTTCTCGTCTTTTCTACGAGTCTTTCACATATTAATCAGAATCATTTTAAATTCCCTGTCTGATAAAGTAAACAACTGGTTCATCGTTTTTCTTTTGTCTTTTTCTTGCTTTTTAAAATATGTGACTCTTATCCTGCAGAAGAGACAGCAGGATATAGTATTATGCCTGTGATCTAGTATCTATAATTTTGGAATAATTCTCAATTGACCTCACTTTTCCGCTAGTTACCACTTCAATTCCCTTCAGTTATTTCCTTTAGTCTTCAAAGGAATTTTCCTTAGAGAATTGTCTGTATAAGTTGTCTCTATTTCCTCATGTTCTTTCTTTAGCCCATTGCAACTGGCTTCCATCCCAATTCTTCTAGAACTGTTCTCATGAAATTTGCCAACAATGTAGATAGCCTCTTACCTAGCCTAATTTTATTCGGTCTCTCAGCTGTTTACTTTTTTCCTTCTTGAAACAACATTTACTCCATATTAATTCTCAAGATTATTATTATTATACAAAATCTTAGTCTTACTGAGTATAGCATTGTGATAAGCTGAAAAAATATGTTCAGGCTTCCTTGCATATAGAGATGGTCATTTGACTAAGTCCTGGCCAGTGAGATAGATATAAACAGAAGTTTCTGAATGGGATTTCCTTTAAAAGGGGTGAGGGCTGACTCTGCTGGCTTTTCCCCCTTGACCATTCCAACCTTTTTTTTTTTTTGCTGGAATGAAGACACATCATTGGGATCCAGAAGCTCTTATGCAACTATGAGATGACGTTGACGATACTAACATACTATCATTCCTGCCTACATTCTATTAGTCAAAGAAAGTCACATGGTCAAGTCTAGATTCAGTGGGCAGGACCGTGTAGTCACATGACAATGGATAGGGATTATCATCCTATTACAGGAAGAGAGAAACTAATCTATTAAATTAATCTATGTAATTGCCCATTCCAGAAACCCAGGAATCATCCTCGATTCCTCTGTTTTCTTACTCCCCACATCTAATCCACCAGGATGTCCTATTGAACCTTTTGTCAAAGTACATACAGAATTCATGCATTTTCTTTCCACTACCCTAATCCAAGATACCATCATCTCTTGCCTGGGGACCAAGAGTCTCCTAATTGGTCATCTCACTTTTACTTTTACTCTTCTTTTATCAATTACCCTCACTTCAGCAAGACTGATCTTAAAATGTAAATTAGTTTACATTATTCATTCACTTGAAAAACAACTTTCTATTGCACTGAGAATAAAATTTAAACTCCAAAAAATCACGTTCTAGGCTAGGTATTTATTTTTCCTCTGCCTATCTCTCCAATATCATCTCACTCTGGTTTTCTATTTATTCACTATATTCCAGCTACATGAGTCTTATTTCAGTTAGTTAAAGTTTCCAAGCTCTTTCCTATTTCATTGGCTTTGCATTTGCTGTTACATCTCTCTGAATACTCTTTCCCTAATTTTTGCCATGACTAGCTCATTCTCATTCCTTTAGTCTTAGCTTATATATCATTTTCTCAGTAGGCCTTTCCTGAGCTTCTATTGGTTCCCTTGCTATTCTCTAGCTTGCTCTTTGTCTGATTCTATCATAACTCTTGTCTACTTATCTCCTCAACTAGAGTGTAAGCTCTATGAAAACAAGAGCCATTTCTGTTTTGTTTACCATTGTATCCTCACACTTGGCCTTGACCCTGGAACTTTGTAGGTTTAAAAAAAATGATGAAAAATACTGAATAAATGAATGAACGAATGAGATAAGGAAGGTCTGATCCCAGGAAATGGCTATGGGGAAGAAAGGAGAGAACATCTGAAAATTTTAAGACTCAGGTTAAATGCCCAATCTTCTCTAAGGCCTCTCTTTATTTCTTCTGTCAGAAATTGAGTACATTGTCCCATGGCTGAACATCCTATGATTTCTGTTTGTGCCTCATTTGTGATACTTAATATTCCCTAAATTGTGGTGATTGTTTTGAATGACTTTTTTCTTGCCAGATTTTTACTTACCTTAGGCAAAGACTATATTTTATTCATCTGTCTCACATAATACACAGCACCCTGCTTGGCACACAGTAGACTGAATATGTGTTTTGAATGAAAGAATGAGGAATGATCTAAACATTTTCCGGTTCTAGGGTGAGAGGAAGGGGTCTCCATAGATTGAGTACCTGGATAACTTTCTTGTAACTCAGTCTCTTGGGGAGGGGCCCATCCCGCTTGAAAGTTTTCTAATCTCTTTACGAAGGTTCTTTGTCCAGGGCATGAGCTTGCCATACTTCTTTCTGGTGTTGACCAAAGAAAGAAGCAAATAATGGATTGATCTTTTTCCAGATTTAATAATCTCAAGTAAAACCTTGCTATTCCCCCAATGGATTATAATACAGAGCATTTCCCAGCACATCCCAGTTAGGCCAATAGAAATGACTTTGAGTTTCCAAACTTTTCTACCTGGGGAAGCCTGGTAAGAGTGTTGAATATACTCTATGGAGGCACTTGGGTCTCTGCCCAGGCTGAGCCTCTTATCCTCCCTCCAACCCTCCCTCTTTCTTTGGTATCTGTGGGACTAGGCCTAAAGGGAAGAGAAGGTAGAGTCAAATTGAGACACTCAGCGCCTCATTAGCATTTGTTACTTAGAGATTCCCAGAGGTTTCAAGTGTGGAAATCCCTATAGGCAGCTTTAATTCAGATCAATTAAGGTCAGCCTGAGTTTTGCTTTCACTCTAAATGAGTCTCAGGAGGTTAGTTAGGAAGATGCCTTTGGGAACTCCCCAAATGACAGCCCAAAGAGGATCAGGAACAGCTGGGATTTATTAAAAGAGTGAGCAAAGGGCACACGTTCAGGATATGTCCTTGCAGCTCTTGTTTCGACCATATTGAGTAACCTCTCAATTCTAGGGCCAGCTCTCCCTGCTATGTGACTTAAAGATTGTCCCTGGCATCCCCTCTCTACTCCTATTCTAAATCTTTCCTTTGCAGTCACTTCTGGATTAGTCAAGAGAGGCTGGTCTCTGACTCTGAGACATCCCTGTTAACATTAACTTCTCTAATCTATCCCAATCACCAAGAGCCACACTAAATCTCCTTTTGGAAACAAGACCCTCATCGCATTGTACCCTGCATTACAGATTGATTCCAATAACAAAAAGAAAAGAAAAGAATCCAATTACTCAACAATAGATGAACTGTTAAGCAAAACATGGAACACATATATAATGGCATTTTATGCAGTCATCAAAATATTTATGAATTATTTACTCCATGACTATTTACCTATAATTTTAAGTAAAAAAAAAAATCAAGATGAATAATTCTATATATCATATGAAAAGCTATATAAAATCACAGTTAGACACGGGATAAATGTAAATATACCAAAATGATAACCATAGAAGTACTATGGATAATATTTCCTAACTGTTACTTTTCTTTAAACTTTTCTGTACTTTCAATAGCATATATTACTATCGTAATGAGGAAAAAAGACACATTAAAATGGTAATGGAGCCATTCAGCACATAGGTATGACTTTCTAACATAACACCAAAGAAAAATGACTGATCAAGGTATTTATTTCCTAAAGCTGCCATAACAAATTACCACAAACTGCACAAACTGGGTAGTTTAAAATAGAAATTTATTTTCTCACAGTTCTGGAGGCTAGAAGTCCAAAATGAAGGTGTCAACAAGGTTAGTTCCTTCTGGAGGCTCTGAGGAAGAAACTACTCCATGCCTCTCTCCTTGTGGTGGTTGTTGGACATTCTTGGCATTCCTCAGCTTATAGACATATAACCCCATCATCTCATGGCCTTCTCCTCGTGTGTCTGTGTCCTAATTTCCCTCTTCTTGTAAGGATGCCAGTCATTGGGTAGGGGCCCACTCTAATCCACTATGACTCCATCTAAACTTGATTACATCTATTAAGACCCTATTTCCAAATAAGGTCACATTCACAGAGAAGTTGCTGTGAGAACAAATACACAGAACTCACTCTCCATTCCACCTCTCATTTCCAGCCAGTGCCCCTTTTGTTAGAACCCAAATGGAATTCAGAGGGCAAGGAAGCCCATGATAGAGACTGTACCGATCATCCCCTGGAAGCACTGAGCAGGGTAGAGAATGGATTTGTAACGGAAAAAGAAAGATATCCAGTACATCCAGTACATGTTTATTTAGTGTCATGAGTGTTTGTCTTTTCGGATTGAGGCCTCAGCTCCTCCCTAGTAGTTGAGGAGAGGCTGCCCTCAATTCCTTGCCACATGAGCCTTTCCATTTTGCTTCATCAAAGTAAGCACACCAGAAGAACCAGGGAGAGAAAATGCCAGCCACATGGAAGTTGAAATCTCTTATAACCTAACTGTGGAAATGACAGCTCATCATTTTTCCTGTATTGTATTTATCACTAAGAGCAAGCCAGTAGGTCCAGTCCACACTCAAGGGGAAGGAATTAAACCACTCCAATTCACGCAAATTTAGGACTTAGGTTTTTTGTTTTGTTTTGTTTTGTTTTTTGTATTATCTTGAGGTTAGAGCAAGAGTATGAGAAAAAAATTAGAGGGAAACTTATGACAGGGCATCTCAGGCCTGGTGCTGTTTGCTGTTCTCCAACTATTTTCACCCTAAGTAGCTTCTTTTCCCCCTTCTTCTTCCAGAGCTCCCCGCACCTCATTGGAAGCAGGGATGCGGAGTGATTCAGGGAAGCTGTTTCACTGACAGGAACTACATGGCATTATCCAGAATTAGTACTCATGGATGACTTGATGTTTTGGGGTATTGGTATTATCTGTGGTATCTCCATTTATTAATTCCTCAAATAGGTATAGAATGCTTATCATTTGCCAGGCACTATTCTCAGGGCCAAGGATACATGAGTGAAAAAGAGCCAAAATTCCTTGTCCTTGTGGAACTGTATTCCCCAACAATTTATTAAGTGAATGAATTCACAGGAAATGCCAATAAACAGGTTCGTTATGCATTCCATGAATACTAACACTATTCAGACAGTCTCTTCTACCTCATCACAGAAATTCTCTCTATCCTCACTCCAGTCCCCAGAAATGTCCAAAATATTTGCTCCTCCAGCTAAACATTGCCTTCATCAGGTATACTACTCCAAGCTTTACTTCTTCACCTGAGTGATGTCCTGCCCAAGGGAAAATACAATGAGTCAGAAGCTGTTGCCTCTGGAGAGGAAGATTTGGGAAGTAAGGAGGAGTGGGGTAGAGAGCCTCTATATTTACAATATGTCTTTTAATACTACTTGATTTTTTAATACTTAGTGTATGTATTATGCTAATCAAAATCAAAAGTAATATTTAAAATCCCTGGGTTCCAACAGAAGCCATACGCATGATTTAGACTTATATTAAAATTGAATGTTCACTCTGAATATCCAGCTTGCTCTCTCTTTATAAATGCCCACGTTTTACACTCCCTTCCTTACTTCCCAAAATGAACAATGAAATCTCATGGACATAGAATAGGCAAAATCAGCTTGCTGCTTGTTTTTGTACAACCTGTGAGATAAGAATGGCTTTTACTATTTTAAATGGTTGAAAAAATTAAAATAATAATATTTTGTGACATAAAATTATGTCACACATAAAATTGTGTCCACACTCATTTGTTTACATTTTGTCTATGGCTGCTCTTGTGCTACAGTGGCAGAGCTGAATAGTTGTGTCTAGGACTCTGGCTAGCAAAGTAAAGAATATTTGCTATCTGGCCCTTTATGGAAAATGTTTGTTAACTCATGACTTAGAAGTTTAGTATCACAGGATGAGTATGTGTAGGACCATCTCTCCTTTTTTAGCACTTTCCTGAAACCATATTCCAGAAATACATGCACATATAAGCAAACGCACACTCCAAACTATCAGAAAACCATCTCCCCTGGCTTCATCGTTGAAGTATTTTGTCAAATTTCATCATAGAAATTCCATGGCTGTCTCCACTTCCCAGCATTATGATTTCGGAATCATTAACTTATAGCCTGTCATTTCAGTAAGAAAAAAGAAAAACTTATTTAGGACCTGACCGTAAGAAAAGTGAAAATGCCATCTTCCAGTCTCTAGCCTTAACAGTGAGCAACGAGAGGGAAATTAGGAAGGTGGATAACTCAGAAAAGAAGAAAGTAATTAGAAAAGAGCAATATTCTGCTTTTCATTACAAGAGGGTCTATCTCCCTAAAGGTAGTACTACTAGCAACGCTAGGAAAATGAAAGATGAAATGTATTTTTTTTGTATTTTTTCATCATTAACTTGAAATCTAGGTCTATTCTTCATAAAATTGATTTTAGAAAGGTAGCTAGCTTCAAGACTTTCTGAATCTTTGTAGGTCCTGGAGTGGTCCAAACCTGACTTTGCCTTTCAGAAAGTGAGCTTAAGAAGTTTGGGGTGGGATGAGAGGACAGAAGTCATAAACTGTTCTCTGTCCTATTAGTATATATCGGGTTTAAACTACTGAAACATTTCCACTCACTTACCTGGGCCTTCTCTGCTTCTCTAATCTGGGAGACAGATATTGTGAGCTCTCCTTTTAGAGTTCTTCAGGTTATGGTTCAGTTTTCTCTACTGGAGAACTAACACAGTGATGTCAACTCTCCCAAAAGAACTCCCTGCTCCTGTTCTGGACTGAGACCTGAAGACCGTTCCTTGTTGCTGTAGCATTTAGGGTTAAGGCTTCTTGGGAAATTGGCTTGAGTTTTGCATAGACCTGAGTCAGAGCTAATTCAAAGAAGCTATGGCAGGAAATCTCAGGGCCAAAATAATTACCACTTAGGTTGAATTCCTGAATCCAGGGAGAATGTTCCTGAGTTTCACTGCAGGGATCTCTTCCGGCTCCAATGCCTGACCTTGCACGCATTATCTAGTGTAGAGGACAACTGCCGGCCAGAGGGATGCTGGCTTCTAAGAAAAGAAATACAGACTTTCAGAAGTAGAGCCTCCTATAAGCAAAAATATAGGAGCTCTATGGAAATTAAACATCATCTCAGTCTGCATGATAGCATTTCAAATTCCTGTTATATACCCCTGCTGATCATCCTCTCAGGAAGAGAGATCTTCCCCAGGACTTCTTCTAAAAACTTCCATTTGTGTTTCTTAATTTTCTAGTTCTTCAATTACAATTCAAGGACATTTGAAGACCTGAGAGAAGCCAAGTTCAAAATCCTTGAAACAAATGTATCTTCTACCATGTATTAAATGCTTTACTCTGACAAAAATCTCATTTGTGTTCTACCGAAGCCTTATAAAGTATGTATTATCATCCTCATTTAAGAGATGAGAAAACTCAGAAAAGTAACTGGATTATGTCAGATTTAATTAGAGCTGAGAATTGAACCCAGGCTTTTCTAAGGCCAAGACCTTTGCTCTTTCCATTTCCCATGCTGTTGATCATCACTCAACTAGGAATTTAATTTCTAAAGTTATCCAGGAAGGAAATAATGAAATCCTCTAGTTTAGAACTGATAATAATAATAATAATAATAATAATAATAATAATTAGGAGGAGGAGGGGATATGAAATGGAAGGGATAATACAGCTGAGGCTGGGTTGTAAGATACAATTGAAGATGCCCATTTTACCAATTTCATGGGTCCCAGGCTCCTTGTTATTGAGGATTCACATAGCTATTCCTCCCTTCCTGAGGCTTACAGGAAAGGTAAGTTCTCTTTGTATAGCCAAGCTACAGAGTAGATTCCTGAGACTTCCATTGTCTAGGCAGAAAGGCCAGATTCTGACACCTTTCCCTGACACTGCCTACCTAGTCCTTATCCACCTTTAGAAGCCTGAGAAGCTGATCTCTACATTTCATTGTCTTGCCTGGAGGTGAACCCATTAATGGGAGGGAGAGCCCTGAATATTAATTTCAATGTTGCTATGCAGTGGTGGGGCCTAGGGCAGTGCCCATTATCTCTGTTTTTTCTTCTGTGAAATGAGGGAGCTGGCCAAGACCCACTGACAAGGACAGACCCACAGATCCTTTGACCTACACCATATATTCCTCCCTCCCAATTCTCTACCCCACAATGCGTAAATCACTTTTATTACCAGAGACATTTACCACGTTAGACTCAAAGGCCATGTACCTCTTTCTTCCAAGCACTCCGCTGAGTGTCTTCATGTATTATGACTTTCCAGATAGCACTCTCAGGGAGAAACAAAAATTCAAACACAATCCCGACTCTCCCAGCCCAACGCTTAGGTGAGCAAAATAAAAGTCCTAGTCAGATTCTGGATTCTCAGCAGTGTCAAGGAAAGAGACTTAAGGAATAAGCAGAGCCAGTTCAGGAGGGTGAGATTTAGCAGGCTGCCAAATTCCACCCCAAATTGTCTATAGCTACGCTCTCACCATTTCTCATTCTTCTATGCCTCGTCAATAAGGAGCGCAACAGCCTTTTCTCTCGGAGGCAAATGACTGCAACAGCATCTTTAGGGGCAGCAGTGTCTCAGGTCCCGTCTCAGACTCCGGACACTGGAGGCCCAGAGACTGTATTTCCCATAAGCCACCACTCCGGTCTTCCGGTCCCGAACGTTCTCCCAAAGAGGCACGCGTGCTCTGACAGCACAAGATGGGCGATGTCGGCAAGGCAGAGTGTAGGACAGGTCAGTCACATCTAGCCTTCAGAGCATAGCATAAGAAGATACCATAAACAAAGTTAAAGGACAAGGAAGAAATATCTATATTATGCATGAGAGCCATGAACATCCAGATGTCTGTGCCCACTGGCCTAAAGTACCAGGAAATGCTCCTGTAGAAAAGAGTTGGGTTTATAGTTGCAACAAGGGAGACAGTACACCATGGTGAATCTGTGGGACATCTCAGTAAGAGGGGGTTAAGGGGATTGTTTAGTGATTTGGATTTGTGTTAGGTTTGGGAAGAGTCTGTCAGAAAGTGGGGCAATTCTATGATTGGATATCTTTTTTTAAAAAAAATTTTTAATTAGTTTCAAGTATACAGTACATCGGTTAGACATCTATATAGTTTGTAAAACGGTTCCCCCCGATTACTCCCTCCATCCCCTGACCTTCCAGCTAGCCAACATATTAATGCTAACTGCATTCCCTCTGCTGTGCTCCCCATCCCTGTGACCATCTATTAACTACTAATTTGTACTTCTTTAACACTTCACCCCATTGTCCCAGGCCCCCAACCCACCACCCTTCTTGCCACCTACCAGGTTGTCTTCTATATTGGTGAGTCTGTTTTTGATTAGTTTTTTTTTCTTAGATTCCACATATAAGT